>NC_091154.1:12465755-12472763 GCF_040958095.1 Procambarus clarkii
GGACTGAAAGAGTGGGCAGGGGGACAGAGAGAAGGACATAAGGACAGTGATAGGGACAGGGGAACAGAGAGAGGGACAGGGGGACAGGGGGACAAAGAGTGACAGGGGGACAGAGAGTGACAGGGGGGACTGAGAGAGGAACAGGAGGACAGAGAGGAACAGGGGGACAGAGAGAGACAGGGGGACAGAGAGAGGAACAGGATGACAGAGAGGAACAGGGGACAGAGAGAGACAGGGGGGACAGAGAGAGGGACAATGGGACAGAGAGGGACAGGGGGACAGAGAGAGGAACAGGAGGAAAGAGAGGAACAGGGGGACAGAGAGACAGGGGGACAGAGAGAGGGACAATGGGACAGAAAGGGACAGGGGGACAGAGAGATGGAAAGGGAGGACAGGGGGACAATCAATCAATCGCACAATCTTCTCCATCAGCTTGCATGGTATGCAGGTTAGGGACACTGGCCTGTAATTCAGTACCTCCTGTCTATCCCCTTCCTTGTATATCGGGACTGCGTTAGCTGCTTTCCAAATTTCTGGCAGTTCGCCTGTTGTCAGTGATTTGTTATACACTATGGAGAGTGGTAGGCACAGTTCTTCTGCTCCTTCCTTTAGTATCCAAGGGGAGATTCCATCTGGGCCTATAGTTTTTGTCACATCCAACTCTAGTAAACACTTCCTTACTTCCCCGCTGGTTGTGTGTTTGTGTGTATAATTACCTAAGTGTAATTACCTAAGTGTAGTTACAGGATGAGAGCTACGCTCGTGGTGTCCCGTCTTCCCAGCACTCTTTGTCATATAACGCTTTGAAACTACTGATGGTCTTGGCCTCCACCACCTTCTCAGCTAACTTGTTCCAACCGTCTACCACTCTATTTGCGAAAGTGAATTTTCTTATATTTCTTCAGCATCTGTGTTTAGCTAGTTTAAATCTATGACGTCTTGTTCTTGAAGTTCCAGGTCTCAGGAAATCTTCCCTGACGATTTTATCAATTCATGTTACTATTTTGTACGTAGTGATCATATCACCTCTTTTTCTTCTGTCTTCTAGTTTTGGCATATTTAATGCCTCTATCCTCTCCTCGTAGCTCTTGCCCTTCAGTTCTGGGAGCCACTTAGTAGCATGTCTTTGCACCTTTTCCAGTTTGTTGATGTGCTTCTTAAGATATGGGTACCACACAACAGCTGCATATTCTAGCTTTGGCCTAACAAAAGTCATGAACAATTTCTTTAGTATATCGCCATCCATGTTTTGAAAAGCAATTTTGAAGTTATTAAACGTAGCATAGGCTCCTCGCACAATATTCTTTATGTGGTCCTCAGGTGATAGTTTTCTATCTAGAACCACCCCTAGATCTCTTTCTTTATCAGAATTCTTTAAAGATTTCTCACATAATGTATAGGTTTTGTGGGGTCTATGTTCTCCAATTCCACATTCCATAACATGGCATTTATTAACATTAAATTCCATTTGCCAAGTGGTGCTCCATATACTGATTTTATCCAGAACTTCTTGAAGGGTATGACAATTATCTAAATTTCTTATCCTTCCTATTATCTTAGCATCATCAGCAAACATGTTTATATAATTCTGTATACCAGCTGGTAGATCATTTATGTAGACAATAAACATCACTGGTGCAAGAACTGAACCCTGTGGTACTCCACTTGTGACATTTCTCCAGTCCGATACATTGCCTCTGATTACTGCCCTCATTTTTCTATCAGTCAGAAAATTTTTCATCCATGTTAGAAGCGTACCTGTCACCCCTCCAATATTTTCCAGTTTCCAGAACAACCTCTTATGTGGAACTCTGTCGAAAGCCTTTTTTAGGTCCAGATAGATGCAGTCAACCCAACCATCTCTTTCCTGTAATATCTCTGTGGCTCGATCATAGAAAGTGAGTAAATTCGAAACACAGGATCTTCCAGATCGAAAATCATACTGTCTGTCTGAAATAATATAATTTCTCTCCAGGTGTTCTACCCATTTAGTTTTACTTATTTTTTCCAATATTTTGACTATTACACTTGTCAATGATACAGGTCTATAATTAAGGGGGGTCTTCCCTGCTTCCACTTTTGTAGATTGGAACTATGTTAGCCTTTTTCCGCACATCAGCTACAACTCCTGTAAACAGGGATGCCTGAAAAATCAGTTGAAGTGGAATGCTGAGCTCAGGTGCACATTCTCTCAGAGCCCATGGTGAAACTCCATCTGGACCAACTGCTTTGTTCTTACTTAGCTCCTTGAGCATTTTTTCCAATTCTTCTCTAGACACCTCTATGTGCTATATGTTGTTCTCTGGAATTCCTATTGTGTCTGGTTCCCTGAAGATTTCATTTTGTACAAACACACTTTGGAACTTTTCGTTTAATGTTTCACACATTTCCTTTCATTTTCCGTGAATCTATTTCCCATTTTCAACCTCTGAATATTGTCCTTTACCTGCAATTTGTTGTTTATGAATTTATAGAATAGACCTGGATCTGTTTTACATTTGTCTGCAATCCCTTTTTCAAAATTTCTTTCTGCCTCTCTCCTCACTGCCGTGTAGTTGTTTCTCGCATCTTTGTATCACTGGTATGTTTGGGGTTTGGCCTCTTCCTGTATTAATTCCATTTTTGTGTCTTTTATACAATACAATACAATACAATTTTATTTAGGTAAGGTACATACATACAATAAATATTTACAAGGATTGTTTAACTTATAGGTATAGCTAGTACATACAATGCCTAAAGCCACTATTACGCAAAGCGTTTCGGGCATGATAAACTTAAATGACAAGCTTAATACTAATTGAGCATAATGAGTAGAATGAAAACAAGAAATGAAAACATAGATGAAAAAGCAGCACAAATACAATTATGTCGACAAACAGCGCTCTTTAAAGAAAAAAACAGACATTGGTTGACAATAGAAGGGTAAGGTAGGTTACAGGGAATTTATTAGGTATAGCTTCGCTTTTAACTTAAACTGGTTGAGAGAGGTACAGTCTTTAACATGGTTGGGAAGGTCATTCCACATTCTGGGCCCCTTGATTTGCAGAGCATTTCTAGTTTGATTAAGTCGTACTCTAGGAATATCAAAACTGTATTTATTTCTGGTGTGATGCTCATGGGTTCTGATACAACCTTCTATGAAGCTTTTGAGATCAGGATTGGCATTATAGTTTAGCGTTTTATATATGTATAATACACATGAGAGAATGTGCAGTGACTTAATGTCTAACATATTCAGAGATTTAAGTAGGGGTACCGAGTGATGTCTGGGGCCAGAATTGGATATTGTCCTAATAGCAGCTTTGTGTTGAGTAATTAGAGGACGTAAGTGATTTTGGGTAGTAGAGCCCCAAGCACAAATACCATAGTTGAGATATGGATAGATAAGGGAGTAATAGAGAGTCACCAGGGCAGGGCGTGGTACATAATATCTGATCATAGAAAGAATGCCCACAGTTTTTGAAACTTTTTTTGATATGTTTAGAATGTGTCCCTGGAAATTAAGCTTGTGGTCAATGAGAATGCCAAGGAATTTGCCATCTAATTTGTTACAAATTTGGGTATTGTTTATTTTGAGATTTATTTGATTAGAGGATTTATTGCCAAACAGAATATAAAAGGTTTTGTCAATGTTAAGGGTGAGTTTGTTGGCAGTTAGCCACAGATGGACTTTATTTACCTCAGTATTTACTGTGGCATTTAGAGCAAGGGGATCAGGACTGGAGTAAATGAAGGTTGTGTCGTCAGCAAATAGAATTGGTTTGAGGTGTTGGGAGGCATTTGGAAGGTCATTAATGTAGATGAGAAAGAGGAGAGGGCCAAGTATGCTGCCCTGGGGAACACCAATGTTGATGGGTAGGGTGGGAGAAATTTTATTATTCACAGAAACATATTGGAGCCTGTCAGTAAGGTAGGATTTGAGGTATTGTAGGGAGTGTCCTCTGACTCCATAATGATGTAATTTAAGAAGAAGGTTTTGGTGGTTGACAGTGTCAAAAGCTTTACGCAGGTCCACAAACAACCCAACAGAGAACTCATTTTTATCAAGAGCTGTATGAATCGAGTTGAGCATACTAATAAGTGCATCGTTAGTGCTTTTTTTGGGTCTGAAGCCATATTGGCAAGGGCTAAGTATATTGAGTTTGGCTAGATATGAGTAAAGCTGCTTATAGATTAGTTTTTCAAAAATTTTTGACAAGTTTGGCAGGATAGATATAGGTCTGTAGTTGTTAACATCTGTGAGATTACCACATTTGTGGACAGGCGTTACTCTCGCTTTTTTTAGAATATCTGGGAAGGTTTGGAGTTCAAGTGACTTGTTGAAGAGCAAAGCAATAGCAGGGGCTAAAGATCTGGAGGCTTTTTTGTAAATTAAAGTTGGTATCTCCTCAAGGGCACCAGACTTGGTTTTAAGGGAAAGGATTATCTCATTGACGTCAGTGGAATTAATAGGCTTTAAGTACAGAGACTGTGGATAGTTACCTGAAAGATAGTCATTAATGTCTGTACTGGAAGATGGAATATCATTTGCAAGGGATGAACCAATGGAAGAGAAGAACCTATTGAACTCAGTAGCAGAATCAGAGGCTGAAAGCTGACCATCGTTATTAGACAGGAGAGTCGGTTTGTTATTTAAAGACTTCTTTGATCCCAATATTTGAGAAATTGTTCTCCAAGTTTGTTTAATGTTGCTCTTTATTTGGGTAAATTTATCTTCGTAGTATTTAGTTTTGCTCGTCTAATTATCTTAGACAGCAATAATGAGTAATTCTTTGAGAATTCTTTGGAGACAATTCCTAACCTATACTTCTTCTCAAGGTCATGTTTTTTATTAATAGATTTAAGTATTCCCTTTGTAAGCCAGGGATTGTTAAGCCTTTTGGTTGTGACTTGTTTTGTAAGCATAGGACAGTGGGTATTATAAAGGCTAAGAGTTTTTTGAAGAAAAGATTGTACTGCAAGGTTGATGTCCACTATGTTACCTAACTCGGACTCCCAGTTGACATTATCAGCAGCAGTTATAAAATTGTCTATAGCAGTTTCATTGTGTAGTCTAAAACGTATCACTCTTGACTCAAGAGGTGGTTTGCTAATGTTAGTTAAGAGAAATGTGGGGTAATGATCTGTAGTGCTATCGGTGATTATACCTGAAGTAAGCGGAGAGGTTATGTTTGTCCAGATGTGATTGAGCGTCGTGGCAGTGCTATCAGTGATTCTAGTAGGTCTAGTGATTAAGGGTATGAGGAAGCAGGAATTCATACAGTTGAGGAAGCTAACAGCAGTGGGGTGTTCAGGCTCGCAGAGGTCAATATTAAAGTCCCCTGCGATAATTAGGTGGTTTTTGTTCAGTCTGTTATCAAGTATTAGATTTCTAAGGTTTGAGTTGAATTCGGACACATCAGTGTTAGGAATTCTATAAACTGCACCCACAGTCAGGACAGACTCGGCACCCTTGACTCTGAAGCTGGCGAAGATATACTCCCCATAGCAGTCTCTGGTTCTAATTTCTTTTAAGCATGTTAGTTCTTGGTGGTAGTAAAGAGCAGTGCCACCACCTCTCTGAATTTGACGACAGTTGTGAATTGCTGAGTAGTTAGGCATGTTAAAGAGCTGAGTAGTATCCTCTTTCAACCATGTTTCAGTAAGTATAATAAAAGAGAATTTGTTGTCAATAGCTTCAATCAAGGCACTAACATCATCGAAGTGCTTACCTAGGGATCTAACGTTCAAATTGATTACAGAGATATTGTGATTATGAGTTAATACATTGTTTACATCATGTGCTGCAAAATATCTGCAATTTAGATCATTAAAGTGATAATTGTCATAGATAGTGGATAAGAGGTTAAGTTCAGGGTCTATACTTGTCTGCATAAAAAAAAAAGCTGATTGCAGGAAAAACAAGGGAAGAAAGGCAAATAACAAGGTAGAAATAAGCTATAAAATAGGGAAAAAGATGTACACAATACAGAACAAAGCAAACTCAAAAGGGGCTTACAGGGGTACAATGGAGTAAGGGAGTATGGCTAGGCTAGGCAGCCTAGGTAATAAATGAGATTAACGAAAAAACATATAAACATGGACTATACAAAACACAAGATATAGAAATACAAAACAAAAATATAAACAAGACTAAGCAATACAAAAACAAATTGAGCAAAAATGAAAAATGAGGTAGATTGCTTACAAGTACTCTCAGGTACACTGTAAGTAACAATTTACAATTTGAGATGCAGGCAAAGCCAGGGGTACAATGGAGTAAGGGAGCATGGCGAGGCTAGGCAACCTAGGTAATAAATGAAATCAAAGAAAAGTTGAATAATAAGCATAGGCAAATTTAAGCTAATGATTATTAACTATAAATAGTTCAGTTATGACTGTATAATTAATAAGACCTGAAGAACTATTTATGCACTCAATTAAATAATTTCAGTAAATGACTAGTTAAGAGTAAGTTAAAAATTAAGTCAGAAAATGAAACAATGAGACTTAGGATACCTAGCCCCACTAGTTGACAGGGGGTTAATTAAGTTAATTCACTGGGAGTGATAATAAGGTGAGACAAACCACATTGGGAGAGGAAAGTGTTGAGGTTCTCTTCTTTAGTAATTGTAAACATTTTGCCCTCTGCGGTTTTTCTCACCTTTATCAGTCCATCTCTAACGAAGCACTGATGAATCGCATCTGGGTTTTGTTGCCGGATTTGACGCAGGCGGTAGAGGACGTAGTAGAGGCCGGTAGAGGACGGTAGAGGCCGTAGAGGACGTAGAGGACTTGACGTAGGCGGTTTTGGTCTCTGGCCTTCTCGCAATTTCTGTGTACGTGTGTACGTGTGTGTGTGTGTGTACGTGTGTGTGTTTTATGAAATGATAAAGCTACCCATTTCATTATGTATGAGGTCAATTTTTTTTATTGGAGTTAAAATTAACGTAGATATTTGACCGAACCTAACCAACCCTACCTAACCTAACCTAACCTATCTTTATAGGTTAGGTTAGGTTAGGT
>NC_091154.1:12473263-12578263 GCF_040958095.1 Procambarus clarkii
AATAGGCTTTTGATAGTCCCACACAAAACTGTTCTGGAAACTGGAACATGCTGCAGAGGTGACAGGGAGACTTCTGACATGGATGGAAAAATGTTCTGACTGACACTGATAAGGACGGTAATCAGACACAATTTATCTGACTGGATTTGTTACGAGCGGAGTACCAGAGGGTTCACTTCTTGCACCAGTAATATTTATTGTCTACATAAACGATCTACAGAAAAAATACAAAATTACAGTGGCACCTCGACTTAAGATTGCCCCGACTTACAATAATTTTGAGTTACAATGTAAATTTGATCGAAAAATGCGACTCGACTTAGGATAGTGTCGTCGACTAACGATATTTGTTGGTACACGTTTGGGTTGACCGAGCGCGTGGTTTCTGGTTACGCGGGCCGACCTGCCTCAGTTTACTAGAGCTGCCCACTTAATGACGATCACGCCTATAAGAAATTCCATTTGTGGTGATTTTTGGCTTTTTGAACACACAACTGATTATTATATATCGCCCCATGGGTCCCAAGAAAGTCGGTGGTAAGGTTCAACATGTGAAAACACGAGTAAGAATGACCATAGAGGAAAAAAAAGGTTATACGTAAATATGAAAACAGTACTAGTGTTGAACTAGGCAGTACAACAAATCTTCAGAGGAGGAGGAGGAGATGGCGGCATTAAAGGATGTCCCTTCCTCACTAATTAAGGAAATGTGTGCAGTATGGGAAGGACTGCAAAGTTTTGCTGAAAAGAATCGCCCAGATAAAGCTGTAACACCCCATTGCATTGATCTTTTTAATGACACTGTGATGCCTCGGTACCGACAAGTGTTGGAAAGAGGGGAAAAACAATCAATGGAACTATTTCTAGTGAGAAAATCAAGCAGGTAAGCCAGAAGCAGGTCCTAGTGGTATGCAGGCAAAATGTGCCCGAGTGTGTACCTCAGAAGTCCTCACTGCCTAATGGAAGGCAGAAGTTCTAATGGAAGGGGAAGAAATGGAAGAAATGTTATAATGGAAGTCCTCACTGCCCTTCCAAACGGTAACACCTCTCCTTCCCCCTCCTCACCATCTTCCCTACGCCATCAAGAGTCCTCCATAGAGGCAAGATAAACGTATGTACTCTATTGTAGTTAGAGAAAAAATTGTATTCAGTATAAAATGTATTTGTAAGTTAATCCATTCCCCACCCTCCAAAATATTAATTCAATTCCCTTTATTTCTTATGGGGAAAAATCGCTTCGACTTACGATCCGTCTCTGGGAACGGATTACCATCATAAATCGAGGCCCCCACTGTATATGAAAATGTTTGCGGAAATGCTATAATATTGGAAGATAGACGCAGACAATTGTAATGCCCTTCAAATCTTTCCAGATAATAAGTGCTTGGAGCGTCAAGTTGCAAATGGAATACAATGTAAATATATATACCATATTATCGAATGTGGAAACAGAAAATAGACCACACACAACTTGTAAATTGTGTGGAAAGGAATTACAGGACTCTAATAATGAAAGAGATTTAGGGGTGGTTTTGAATAGTAAGCTGTTGCCAGAGAAACGCACACAGAATATTGAGATGAGCGTATGTGTCGCTTTCTAACTTCAGACTTGCTTTTAATTATATAGATGCTGAAATACTAAAACTGTTCATGGCTTTTGAGACCAAAATTGGATTAAGCAGCAGTTGAGTGGTGTCCAAATCTCAAGAAGCACAAACTGGAGAAGGTGCAAATGCATGCTACAAAAATGGCTTCCAGAATTGGAAGTAAAAGTTACAAGGAGAGACTAGAGGTGTTAAACATGCCAAAACTAGAAGATGGAAGAAAGAGGTGAAATGATTACCACTTGCAAAATATTAACAGGAATCGACCAAATTGACAGGAATTCCTGAAACCAGCAACATCACAAACGAGGACACAGATTCAAGTGAAGAAAACAGTGCTGTAAAAACATTAGAAAGCATTCTTTTGCAAATGCTGGAACACGTGTAGAAGATGGCTGGAACAAATTAAGTGAAAAGGTGTATACCGAAACAGTCTATAGTTTCAAAGCATTACACGACAGAGTACTGGAAAGACAGACACCACGAGCGTAGTTCTCATCCTATAACTACACTTCGTGTGCACAATATGTAATTACTCCAACGGAGCGACCCTTTCAAGAATTCAGCTGTTCCGTAGTACACTACTACGTTGAAGTTTGCTCGGATAAAAAAGTTAAATCCAATGGGGGAGAGGCGGGGGGGTGGAGTTCGTTCATGATAATTAGAGCACCAGAGGTATTTGGAGAACTGGGACAGTGTAAGGGTTAAGGAAACTACAAAAAAGTCCTCAAGGGCCGTGACGAGGATTCGAACCTGTGTCCGAGAGCATCCCAGACGCTGCCTTAATTGACCGAGCTACAACATGGATAAGAATTGCAACCAGAAATTCTACTGAATTTATTTGGATCCTGCTGCCTCCGAAACACAAACCAGGATTTTACACAATTCCCCCATGCACTCGAGCCATGTCAATAGGCCATTTGGCCTATTGACATAGCTCTTGTTTTGCTCACCATACTAGCTTAGTGGCTCGCTATTATGAATACACATGTACATGGGTATATACAATGTAATTACCTAAGTGTATTTACAGGATGAGAGCTACGCTCGTGGTGTCCCTTCTTCCCAGCACTGTCATATAACGCTTTGAAACTACTGACGATCTTGGCCTCCACCACCTTCTCCCCTAACTTGTTCCATCCGTCTACCACTGTTTGCGAAAGTGAATTTGCGACAGTCATATTTTCTTCCAGATTATAACGCATTGCATACTTTGTGTATATACTCATGTACATATGTGTGTAGTATTGTGGGAGGAGGAATTTTGGTGAGAGGGAATCAAGGTAGCCTCACCGTGTGTGGCAGCCACACTTGTTTTGTTCACCATAGTGGTTCTATGGTCTTAATGGTTTGCTATGGTGAACACACATGTACATGGTATATGCAATGTGTATGTATAGTGTAATAACAGCAACAGGAGTATGTTGGGAGGAGCTATTTTTGTGAGGGAGGTGACATAATCGTACCGTCTGCCGACTGCTGTGGTTTCTCATGCAGTGTATGGTGGCTACTATGCAGACACAATACTGGCTTACTTGCATAGTTCTGGTGAATAAAATGTGTAGATAGGTATACATAACATGTGTAAATAGTGTAATAAAAACAGTAACAGTATGGTGGGAGGAGCAATGTTGGAGGAGTGAGGGAGACTGACTGGTTTGACAGCTCACACTCGTGGAGTTCAGTGTGTGTTGATGGTGAATGTGTATAATGTGTGACAGTGTAAAGTGTGTAAATGTTGTAAATACAGAGCACCACTTGGTTTCCGAACCCCTTGGGGACGAGACCCGTCGGTTAACATGTAAGTTCGTATACGAGAAATAGAGGGGAAAAATAAACTAGAAATGTAAAAAGATATTTCTCCGAAAAATTTATGAAAAAAACTCTAGGGAAAAAAATCGTCAGGTTCATGGCGTAAATGCGACAGTGTTTTGTTTGTACTCATCAATAAGTGAAGTCCTGATCCGCTTTATAAAAGTCCTTAATTGTTCCTAACTGATTATTAAGACGTCTGGCAAACATCCTCTGGATGTTTCCTGCCAGCCTGCAGGCACATCCTGCCTAAAATATACGATGATGTACTGTACATTTAAGAAACAAATCTGGGTCACAGGTCTGTGGAGTGTGGTTAGGCTTACGGAGTCAGCCGGTCCCTCCCCCACCACCAACACACCTCCCCCTCTCCACCCACCACCGACACACCTCCCCCTCTCCACCCACCACCGACACACCTCCCCCTCTCCACCCACCACCGACACACCTCCCCCTCTCCCCCCACCACCGACACACCTCCCCCTCTCCCCCCACCACCGACACACCTCCCCCTCTCCCCCCACCACCGACACACCTCCCCCTCTCCCCCCACCACCGACACGCCTCCCCCTCTCCCCCCACCACCGACACGCCTCCCCCTCTCCCCCCACCACCGACACGCCTCCCCCTCTCCCCCACCACCGACACGCCTCCCCCTCTCCCCCCACCACCGACACGCCTCCCCCTCTCCCCCCCACCACCGACACGCCTCCCCCTCTCCCCCCCACCACCGACACGCCTCCCCCTCTCCCCCCCACCACCGACACGCCTCCCCCTCTCCCCCCCACCACCGACACGCCTCCCCCTCTCCCCCCACCACCGACACGCCTCCCCCTCTCCCCCCACCACCGACACGCCTCCCCCTCTCCCCCCACCACCGACACGCCTCCCCCTCTCCCCCCACCACCGACACGCCTCCCCCTCTCCCCCCACCACCGACACGCCTCCCCCTCTCCCCCCACCACCGACACGCCTCCCCCTCTCCCCCCACCACCGACACGCCTCCCCCTCTCCCCCCACCACCGACACGCCTCCCCCTCTCCCCCCACCACCGACACGCCTCCCCCTCTCCCCCCACCACAGACACGCCTCCCCCTCTCCCCCCACCACCGACACACCTCCCCCTCTCCCCCCACCACCGACACACCTCCCCCTCTCCCCCCACCACCGACACACCTCCCCCTCTCCCCCCACCACCGACACACCTCCCCCTCTCCCCCCACCACCGACACACCACCCCCACCCCCCACCCCAAACCCATACACACACACACACACACACTCACTCTCTCTCAAAGGTCACGTGGTTCACAGTTCACTTCAACACCCATATATCGCTTCCTGCCTGCCTGCCTCCTTCCCACCCTGCCAGCCTGCCTCCTTCCCAGCCTGCCTGCCTCCTTCCCAGCCTGCCTGCCTCCTTCCCAGCCTGCCTGCCTGCCTCCTTCCCAGCCTGCCTGCCTGCCTCCTTCCCAGCCTGCCTCCTTCCCTCCTTCCCAGCCTGCCTCCTTCCCAGCCTGCCTCCTTCCCAGCCTGCCAGCCTGCCTCCTTCCCAGCCTGCCAGCCTGCCTCCTTCCCAGCCTGCCAGCCTGCTTCCTTCCCAGCCTGCCTCCTTCCCAGCCTGCCTGCCTGCCTGCCAGCCTGCTTCCTTCCCAGCCTGCCTCCTTCCCAGCCTGCCTGCCTGCCTCCTTCCCAGCCTGCCTGCCTGCCTCCTTCCCGGCCTGCCTCCTTCCCAGCCTGCCTGCCTGCCTCCTTCCCAGCCTGCCTGCCTGCCTCCTTCCCAGCCTGCCTCTTTCCCAGCCTGCCAGCCTGCCTCTTTCCCAGCCTGCCTGCCTGCCTGCCTGCCAGCCTGCTTCCTTTCCAGCCAGCCTGCCTGCCTGCCAGCCTGCTTCCTTTCCAGCCAGCCTGCCTCCCCCCCTGCCATCATGCTAACGGGTAGTGTGTGTTAGGCTTATCTTCGGGAATGAGCCGGTCTCGCCCCCACCACCAACAAACCACCCGCCCCCCTACATCCCATCTCTCAAGGTCACGCGGTTCAACCTCGTGACTACCACTCACTCCCTGCCTGCAAGCTAGCCTGCCTGCCTGCAAGCTAGCCTGCCTGCCTGCCTGCCTGTGCCTGCCTGCCCCTCCCTAATTCTCACTACTTCCATCCCTTCCTGCCTACCTCCTAGCATCTCTCCCTACCTCCCCCTCCCTCTTAGCATCTCTCCCTACCTCCTAACATATCTCCCTACCTCCCCCTCCCTCCTAGCATCTCTCTCCCCCCCTCTCACTGATTCTCCCCCCCCCCTCATTCATACTGCCTCCCACCTAAGTTCCATCGTCCATCCACCCACCAGTCAGCCATCACTGACGCAATGGGTGCATTTGGAGCCAACATGGTGCACAGATGTTTCTTGATTGTGCAGATATGTAAAACAAAAGCACAGAATGAACATTCCAGCCTTATGGCAATTCAAAATAATAGGAATAATAGGCCGTGAATCTGTGAAGTCACAGTGGGCAAACTGGACCATCGCCCACCCACCACCACAAGCCGGCGTGACGCTTGGCGGACCCCTTCCTACCCGAACTTTGTTCGGGTAGCATGACTCCCAACCCCAATCGGGAAACGAAGTTTCGGATAACTAAAGTTCGGAAACCAAGTGGTGCTCTGTATACATAAATGAACATGAACCATTGGTGTAAATAACAGTATGGTGGGAGCAGAGATGATGGCGAGTACGATGTTGGAGGAGTGAGGGAGGACTGGCCGAGTGTGGCAGCTCTCACTTGCGGAGTTCTGTATGGTGTGTATATAGTGTGATACTGTACAGTGTGTAAATAGATTGTATATACAGTATACATAAATTAGCATGATACACTGGAAATATGTGCCGGATATGTGTACACGTGATGCACGTAAGTGTCTTCGGACAGTACGGATGTTCTACTGCCATAATATAATGTATGCTCATTATACATAGGATTGGTACGAAAAAATAAAATGTATTTGGAACCGTGCGCAAAAAATGAACAAAAATATATTCGTGGCGACTCGCGCATCCTGAGCCGGGCGCCCTACTGGCCCCGGGAGCGTAAGCCACGGGCAACTGGGGATTGATGACGTCACACGTGAACTTATGGACCCCATAGCAGCCAAAGTACAATTTTGACTTTTTGTCAACATTCATACTCGGGGAAGGGTTTTTTGACACTTTCAAAAAACATATTTTCCAGAGAATTTATTTACTGCGTACTAGGGAAGGGGGGATGCTGTATTTGGAAGCCAAGCAGCCCAGTGGTTAAAGAAGAAATACAAAAGACATGGGTGTAAGCTGGTAATTCAAATGAAAATGCTTTAAGGAGCCACGAGTTCAAAATATGCTAAAATTGTGCAATAAATGAAAACCTAGTTCGATTTCAATCACTTTTTTGACGATGTTGACCAGACCACACACTAGAAGGTGAAGGGACGACGTTGTTTCGGTCCGTCTGGACCATTCTCAAGTCGATTGTGGTGATGGAAGGAGATGAAGGCAATAAATAGGCGAGAGAGGTGAGGAGCAAGGCAAAAGGTAGGAAAGGTAAGGTGTAGTAGAGGGGATAGTAGTAGGAATATGAACTGCAGAAGGCCCATTGGCTCTTACGTGGCAGCTCCTATTTATAATCACCTAATGAAAAGGGAATAGGAATAAGAGGATAGCAAGGGAACATAAGAGAAAACAATGGACAGAAAAAAAAAGGAAAGAGAAAGATAAATGGAAGGGTTAGCAAATGTTAGGTCACATTTGTTAGAAAGATTAGATCATTTGAGTATATACTGTGAAAGGGAAGTCAACAGCAACATATCCAGGACTCGAGTTCAGGTTGGGTACGTTGCATATTAGAGCTGATTCAACAAGACGGCATCTGTGTAGAATAGAGGCAGGAAAGATTTTGGAGGAAGACCAATCAATAGTATGATGATTAGAATCCCTCACATGACAGAAGAGAGCATTGTTTGTGTCTGCAGACTTAACACTTCTTTTGTGTTCTTTAAGTCTGTCATTAAGTGTACAGCCAGTTTCACCAAAGTATTGGAGAAGACAAGACAAGCAGGAAATAGTGTAGACACTAGCAGCATTAAAAGCAGGAGCAGCAGTGTGAACTAGATTGCTATGAAGTGTTAGTATGTCGAAAGGCGAGCTTTGTCAAGAGGATGAAAGGTATTGGTAAAAGTTTTGAGTTCAGATATGAAGGGAAGGCATAGTACAGTGCTACTAGTGTTGGAAGCAGGTTTAGGATGAAAGAAATTTCCTTTAGCTTGAGAATAGGCACAGTTGATGAAATGCAAAGGGTAACAAAGGCAAGAGAATGATTTGTAGATAAAGGCAATTTCAGAATCAAGAAACTGGGGGTCGCTGATGCATAGAGCGCGGAGGAAGAGAGACGACACTTTTCTTAATGGGAGGATGATGGTAGGAAAAGTGAATGTACATGCCACTATGCATGGGTTTGCGGTAGACATAGAAAGAGAACCCGGACACAGAGCTGTGAACGTGAACATCAAGAAAAGGATGGAGGGAATTAGATTCCCATTCAACTTTGAAATGGATGGAAGGAGCCAGATTGTTAAGAGGAGAGCAAAGGCTGGAAAAGACTAAGATCATGAGGCCATAAAGCAAAAATGTCAACATAGCGAAGCCAGAGAGAGGGAAGAGTATCAATAGAAGGAAGAACAGCAGTTTCAAAGTATTCCATGTAGAAATTAGCAAGAAAAGGGGAGAGGGGAACCCATAGCGACACCGAATGTTTGAGTGTAATATTTACCGTTGAGTCAGTCAACACAGAGTCTAATGAGTTAAAGGAAAACGTCAGTGGGAAGCGGGAGAGGAAGAAGGCCCGCCTTCTGTCTAAGGAAAGAGAACGTCATCGAGCGGAACATTAGTGAACAGTCGACATAGACTAAGCATCTTACAAGAGGGTTGCAGGCGCAGTCTTCCTATGAAGTCCTGAGAGTGATGAAGGTGGGCAGGAGAAAGTGCCAAGGTATGGCGTCAGAGATTTAGCGAGCCAGGAGACAAGAGGATAGCTGACAGAACCCCGTGAAGAAATGATAGGACGAAGAGGAACACCAGGTTTGAGTCTTAGGAAGACTATAGAAATAGGGAAGAGAAGGGCAGATGACATGGAAACATTTAACGAGATCAAAGTCAGGAGGACAAAGACTAGAGAGCTGTCTTAGTTTGCGGTTAAAGGAAGTTTTGATGCGATCCAAAGGGTTAGAAGTCAAAGGAGCACACGTGCGAGAGTAAGACGTCTGCTTTTCGGAGGTAGTCCTCACGGTCAAGGACAACCACCGAATTGCCTTTGTCGGAAGGAAGGATAAGAATAGAGTTGTTAGATTTTAGGGAGGCAAGGGCAAGCTGGAAGCGACGAGGAAGGTGCAGATTTTTAGAAAACAAGCTGTCAAGAATGGGGATAAGGGCCCCTCTAAAGGCGAACGGGTTTGAAAGAGTACTAGTTAGAATTGACAAACCTGTCAAAGGAACTAATGAAGTCAATGCCACAGCGCGGGCCAGGGGAAGTAGCAAAAGAAAGACGAAGTCCAAGAAGTTCTTGCAAGTGCTTAGAAAGAGGGTAGGATGAAAGGTTGGTAACAGAGAGAGTATTTGACGAGAGAGCTTTTTTGACGAGTTGTATACGAAAAGGGTTTCATCTGGTCCAAGTCTCGGCATTGTAGCATAAATAGGAAGGGACAAAAAAATATTGAATTGTCAAATTTTCCAAAATGGTAAAAAATTAACATCAAACACAAGTGTCAACTGAAATCATGTCTGACACTCGGCTATCACAATAGCATATATTAAAAAAAATTAATTAGTTTTATAAAAAAAAAATAGTACAATTTTTTTTCTTATTTGTTTATCGAACGATTTGCATGAAACTTGTAGACCTGACTGCACGTAAGCCTATCTGTAAGGGTGCCAATTTTTGGGGAAATGGTTGATGTCAACCTCGGCCACAGATGGCAGCACCTTAGACTTCAATTTTTAATGATTTCTTTTTCAAGTAACAAACATAGTCCCTACTTTCATTTTTATTCAATTTACAAGAAACTTACACCTTACATGTAAAGTTTCTCTCTAAAATCTCATGCCAGCATTTTTTTCCCCAAGTTCATTTATTGAATTTATAACAGCAATAAACATGATATATTTGCATAATTTTGGGGGGGGAACTTTGACTATTTGTATCAGTAAAACTAAACATATTTTGGGAAATCCACAGCATAAGATCCTTTGTGCTAATGTGTCAGAAAAGTGTCATAGAATGATTGATTGAAAGTTGTGGTCGTAGAAACTTACTGAAAATGTGCAATATTCATTGAAAAAAAAAATCGCCCTTTCTATTTAGGCTGCAGTACTGAAACTTGGAACAATTGCAGACTTTTCATATGCAACTAGTCAAAAAATTTGTTGACATTGAACTAAAGTTTAAAAAACTAATTTGTGGCTCAAGATATTGTAGTAGCTGTTGGGTTAACTGTGAGGATAGGTGAGTGTACAGACAATACCTGGTGGCAGGATGGAAGAGGGCAGGCAGACAGTACAATGGTTGTAGTAGGTACAGGACGTTACCATGGCAGGATTATAAGAGGGCAGGCAGACAGTACAATGGTTGTTGTAGGTACAGGACATTACCATGGCAGGATTATAAGAGGGCAGGCAGACAGTACGATGGTTGTTGTAGGTACAGGACGTTACCATGGCAGGATTATAAGAGGGCAGGCAGACAGTACGATGGTTGTTGTAGGTACAGGACGTTACCATGGCAGGATTATAAGAGGGCAGGCAGACAGTACAATGGTTGTAGTAGGTACAGGACATTACCATGGCAGGATTATAAGAGGGCAGGCAGACAGTACAATGGTTGTTGTAGGTACAGGACGTTACCATGGCAGGATTATAAGAGGGCAGGCAGACAGTACAATGGTTGTTGTAGGTACAGGACGTTACCATGACAGGATTATAAGAGGGCAGGCAGACAGTACAATAGTTGTAGTAGGTACAGGAAGTAACCATGGCAGGATTATAAGAGGGCAGGCAGACAGTACAATGGTTGTAGTAGGTACAGGAAGTTACCATGGCAGGATGGAAGAGGGGCAGGCAGACAGTACAATGGTTGTAGTAGGTACAGGAAGTTACCATGGCAGGATTAAAGAGGGCAGGCAGGCAGTACAATGGTTGTAGTAGGTACAGGAAGTTACCATGGCAGGATTAAAGAGGGCAGGCAGACAGTACAATGGTTGTAGTAGGTACAGGAAGTTACCATGGCAGGATGGAAGAGGGGCAGGCAGACAGTACAATGGTTGTAGTAGGTACAGGAAGTTACCATGGAAGAATTGGAGGGCAGGCAGGCAGTGGTTGTAGTAGATACAGGAAGTAATGTAATCCAGGAACACACCAAAAGATTTAAAGTGCCGAGTTAATTGTTGAAAGCTCGGATATTCTTCTCAAAGAAGTAAAACAGCTCTACCAGTTTAATTTAGAGAAACTGTGGCATGGAAAAATGAATGATGGATTTTAATATTGAGAATTCTATAATATGAAAACCGAAGGTTGGTAAAAATCTTAAGAAAATAGGTTACTGTATATGGGTAATTATAAGAGGGAGCAAAAGTGAATATTTTTACAACCTGGCAAATTTCTAGAATAGCAAGAGCACTGTACCGAGACAAATGAATGTTAAATATATTTGTCGATTGTCTGATCTAAAAAGAGGAATGAAGCAAACGTTCATGTTGCCATCTATAGGTATGGTAATAGAAAGGATTCCAGAAATAAGAAATAAAGTAAAAGGATACATAACAGGATCTGGTCATGGTTGAATTGCAAACTTCTTGCTACCATGGTGGCCACCCTGCCCCCCCCCCCCATTCCCCTTCCTGCCCCCCCCCCCCCCCATTCCCCTTCCTGCCCCCCCCCCCCATTTCCCGTCCTCCCACTTGTTCCTCCAAGAGTTGTAAAGTATAGAAAAGCAGGACAGAGAATATAACATCTATGCAACTACTTTAGAGACCTGGACCTAGATTCAGGAAGCTCTGTGTATTTCTTCGTAAGTGGGTTTGCTACGAAAGTTCCTAAGTGCGCCCTAAGATGCTTAGGTGCGATTCAATAAGGTATACTTAGAAAGAAAATTGTTGGTTCACCTGCGTGCCGATAGAGGTCACTACTGTGTTTCGTTTGGCCAATCAGAGCAGCAACATTCTTCATATTGAAGATTTAGCGCTGGCTTATCGGAGCTCTACTGCCTCCTATTTACGTCAAATTTTCTTATAAAATTAGTATATTTCGAAGTAAAACAATATTTTTTTCAACTTCTACAGCCAGCACCGACATTGTAGTAAACAAATATGTTGCATTTGTTGTTTACCTACGTAATTCTAAGAGATACTGTGTAGCTGTCCTTGTTGCTCGGAAGATGCGCTGACAATTATTGTATATATTTACTGAATTTACCCAAGGGCCACTAACTATCTAGTGACCTCGAAGAGGACAGAAAGCCGGCGGCTTGTTAAAGGGCCCGCCAATTGTCTTAATGATATTTTTTAGCTGGAATTTGGCATTTACGGCTTCAGCGGGTAGGCGGTTCCATGGGTTTATAGTCCTCTTGGTGGAAAAAAAACATCTGTTTTCAGTCCTACTTGAGAGAACATACTCTCCAACACTATATCTGTGATTGTCCTGTTATCAGTGACTTCATACCAAATGGTATGAGGTATTTTGAGCTCTGTAATTACTTCATACACTCAGGAATATTGGAAGATATTCTTGTGCTGCACCCAGATTTTGCCAGTGGGGGCTAATAGATCAGCATTAAGTATTGTTCTCTCCTAATTCCATGTATGACTGGCCATCCTGTGAGGTGAGGATGTTGGGTGAGCTTGTAGCTGGTTTTTGATCTACACTGTGTGGTCCTTTATACAGAATAGGGAAGCAGCACATTGCTGTGTATACCTAAACATGTTTAAAAATACTGTACATTGTTTGAGAGGAGTTTTGTAGAAACTGGTAAGAGTAATTATAATATAATGTTTCCATGATTCAGTGCTTACCTCTTGTGAAAATTGCTTAGAGTTGTTTAGTCAGAGTTGATTTGTTTTTTGTATTGAGGCTGGTATTTTCTAAATTGATTCCATGTACAGTATGTCTAACCATCCTGTGAGATGGGAGTATTAGATAAACTTATAGCTAGTTTTTTATCTACACTGTGTAATATTCCATATAGAATAGGGTGGCAGCACATTGCTGTGTATACCTAATCTTCTTAATAAAAAAAATCAGTAATAAAGATTTTAAATTATAGTTTGTATTATTACAAATACAGTACTGTATTATCCTTATTAAATCATGTTGACCATGGATCATTAAGATCTCATGTTGATATGTAATACAAGTCATATTTCTTTTGAACTGCTAATCCATGCTAATCATTCATTAAATTGTGCATTATGTCTCAATTTTTCACTTCCTTGGATATACTGTACAGTACAAAAAGATAGGATAAAAATAAACCAGTAATATTTCTTTCATTATATTTTTCATTTAAATAACTGCATCAATATTTTTACAGCTGACAGGATTTGTTTTCCCATACAGGTGCATTATTTGTTAAAAAAAAATTTGGTTTATTGTTACACACAATGGTGCTACATAGCCTTCCCAGCTTGGTGCCTTCTTTTAATACTTACTGATTAAAAAATAAATAATAAATACATTTTATTCAGGAAAAGTACATACAGTTGATTTACAAACATAATGTTGGATTTATAGGCAGAGCTAGTACATACAATACCTAAAGCCACTAATACTCTAGCATTTCGGGCAAGGTGTGGGGGGAAAAAAACAGACTAAAACTTAATAGTAATCGGGATTAGGTATAAATTGTGTTGAAAGAAGGAATAAAAAATACAAAAAGGGGGGTTAACATAGCATAAATCAGCAATTGCACATGTTGGTGTACAGCGTTGTTTAAAAAATAGCAAGACATGGGTTGACATTTAGGAGGTAAGTTAGGTTACATGGAGTTAATTAGGCAGTACTTGGTTTAACTCTTAAACTGGTTGAGAGAGGTACAGCCTTTGACATGATTCGGGAGGTCATTCCACATTCTGGGTCCCTTGATTTGTAGAGCACTTCTAGTTTGGTTACACACAGCCAAATTGAGTAACAGGAAGAGGTCTTGGACACAAATTTGTTCCATGCTAAATGTAGAGGAATCGGCCGAGTATTCCTCAAATAAAATAAGTTGCCTCAGCTTATAAGGTAAATAAAATAAGCATTTCTCAAGTAGCTGCCTCACCTCACTGCCTTACTGCTACATAGCCTTCCCGGCATGGTGCCTTCTTTTGATAATTACTTGTTCCACACCCAAATTGTATAACAGGAAGAGGTCTTGGACCCCTACTTCCCTCTCTCTTTTTTAATAATCTATATAGTCATAATTATAGCTTTAAGTATTCAATGAATAAAGTTTTTGACATTTTTACCCTTTTCCTTACCTAACACCATTTGTGCAGCATATTTTTATTTTGTCTCACCCATATTTAATTTCAAAATAAAACCAAACTAAATAAATTAGAAATGGGTATGTACAGCTAGGGTATACCCTTACTACTAGGTGAACAGGGGCATTTGGTGATAGTAAATGATCCCATAAGGCAGGGCTCATCACCTTCTCTCATATTTCATGTTCACCAGTGTTTATTTACTTAATAACTACTGGTATAATATCTTGCTATTATAAAACTAATTCTATCATCAAACACATATTTACTTCAAGTTTCAAGCAGAGAATGCATATATAACTAACACGAAGGATTACTCTTCACTAGATTCACCAGCTATAATATTTTGGTCATGTTCCAATATCATAAATCGATCCCAGTGTTATGTAGTAGAGAAAAAATGACTTGTATCCAGTTTACGTAAAGCTACGAGTGGTCGAAACCACACTTAAATCCCAGAATGAACTTACGAAGGTTTTTCCACTTAGGGTAGTTAATTGAATACGGACGTAGCCGCCACGAAGGCGCTAAGACGGAAAATGCTCTTAGCTAAGAGGAAAAACCTTCGTAAGTACCTTCCTGAATCCGGCCCCTGCAAATCATTCCCTAATCATGGCAGCTTTGCTTACGTGTATTAATCTACAAGCTCCAAGACTACAACTAAAGAATTTTAAATGAGCATCCTCATAGGGCTTTGGGGCTCGTGGACTGTTTCATGCAAACAAAGCTGCCATGATTAAAATGAGCAGTGTTGTGTAAACAACTAGGTACTCTAGTGTAAGTGTACTGAGCAGTCAAATGCCTATTATCTCCCTGTAACATAAAGTTCACTTGTTTAAAAAATTGTAAAGATGGGGAAAATGAAAAGCATTGACACTGGTACTCATTGATGTGGTTTTTTTAGATGCTGCTTCATCCGGCCTCCTTTCAAACTGCCGTCCAAGGACTGTTCATGGCTCAGCGCCAGGCTGTGGCCTCGGAGACTCCCGGCTGTGGCCAGCACCTGTGCTTCATCGGGTCGGGACGCGAGCAGGAAGATCAGTATGTACACATGGTGGTGGCGTCCTTCCTGCAGCGCAACACACAATACATCAGTCTCGCCAAGGGAGGATATCATGGTAAGTTGCCACACACATTGGCAAACCTCTGTTATAACTGTAATAAGACTTGATGTGCCTCTGGTAGGGATGTCTTGTCTTGGTAGCTTGTTAGTGCTTTGTGTTGACTTTACACGTACAGCACTTGTGTATGCACCAATATTTCTTGTAGTTCACTGTGGACTTTTTAAGAGGAAATTGAATAAAAGAACTTTCTATTAAATATCCAGTACAGTATTTGGCATTTTTTCCCCAACACTTATTGCCGAAGTTGATCACTTTTTTTCTTGACCCCCCCCCCCCCCCTCTCCCAGACCATCTGGAGCATATTTACCATAGTCCACAATTGCCTCTCCATTATACACTATATCTGCAATTATTCCATTTATACTGGCAATCTTTCTTTTCTAATAGTTTCTCTAATTTCTGCCCCCTATCATCTGTTCCAGTGGTGGTCTTCCTGCTCTGTTTAATCAATCTAAAAGGTTGATTAATGGCATTGCTGTACCATTTGTAACTGATAGTCTTCAAATAACCATTTACTGTTAGTAATACACATGTCACGGTTTCCCTACAGTCTTTACTCCATCCCCCCCCCCCCGTCCCCCATCTTTCCCCGCCACCGCCACCGCCACCACCACCATCACCACCACCACCACCACCACGAGTATCCTAAAGCATTGTCAAGTAGTTTTCACTAAACACTGAAACTATAGTTTGTCTTCCCTAATGATTATCTTTTAAGGTCTTGTGTTCCTTAGCATGTCTTATAATATAGAATTTTTTTTTAAGCTATGCTTTCTATGCATTAGCTTAATCAGTAACTGTCATCTTGATTGAACCATGAAATGCCTAATTTCCTTTGTTATAAACTTGTAACTACATGTCGTCGAAAGTTTTGGTAGTCTTGTACCTAATCTATGGTATACCCCTCTTAGTCACATTATCATTTCCATACTGGTGCAATTTTACACAAGTTTTCTTCAAATTTTATACCTCCCTTGCCTCCAGCTTAACACGCACACGCATGTACGTACGTGTGTGTGTTTGTTGCTGGGCAAGGAAGTGAATGAGATGTATGTCAAGTTTTGTGAAATGTATGATAAAGGCACAAAAAAATTTATACCAAAACAGAGAAGCAGAACTAGGAAACAGGATTGGTTAAACAGAAAGTGCGAGAGGGCCAGAGACCAAAAGACACAAAAATGGAATCGATACAGAAAGAGGCCAAACCCCCAAACATACCAGCGATACAAAGATGCGAGAAACAACTACACGGCAGTGAGGAGAGAGGCAGAAAGAAATTTTGAAATAGGGATTGCAGACAAATGTAAAACAGAACAGGTCTATTCTATAAGTTCATAAACAACAAATTGCAGGTAAAGGATAATATTCAGAGGTTGAAAATGGGAAATAAGATTCATGGAAAATAAAAAGGAAATGTATGAAACATTAAACGAAAAGTTCCAAAGTGTGTTTGTACAAAATGAAATCTTCAGGGAACCAGATACAATAAGAATTCCAGAGAACAACATAGAGCACATAGAGGTGTCTAGAGACGAAGTGGAAAACATGCTCAAGGAGCTAAATAAGAACAAGGCAGTTGGTCCAGATGGAGTTTCACCATGGGTTCTGAGAGAATGTGCACCTGAACTCAGCATTCCTCTTCAACCGATTTTTCGGGCATCCCTGTGTACAGGAGCTGTAGCTGATGTGTGGAAAAAGGCTAACATAGTTCCAATCTACAAAAGTGGAAGCAGGGAAGACCCCCTTAATTATAGACCGGTATCATTGACAAGTGTAATAGTCAAAATATTGGAAAAAATAATTAAAACTAAATGGGTAGAACACCTGGAGAGAAATGATATAATATCAGACAGACAGTCAGTATGGTTTTCGATCTGGAAGATCCTGTGTATCGAATTTACTCAGTTTCTATGATCGAGCAACAGAGATATTACAGGAAAGAGATGGTTGGGTTGACTGCATCTATCTGGACCTAAAAAAAGCTTTTGACAGAGTTCCACATAAGAGGTTGTTCTGGAAACTGGAAAATATTGGAGGGGTGACAGGTACGCTTCTAACATGGATGAAAAATTTTCTGACTGATAGAAAAATGAGGGCTGTGATCAGAGGCAATGTATCGGACTGGAGAAATGTCACAAGTGTAGTACCACAGGGTTCAGTTCTTGCACCAGTGATGTTTATTGTCTACATAAATGATCTACCAGTTGGTATACAGAATTATATGAACATGTTTGCTGATGATGCTAAGATAATAGGAAGGATAAGAAACTTAGATGATTGTCATGCTCTTCAAGATGACCTGGACAAAATAAGTATATGGAGCACCACTTGGCAAATGGAATTTAATGTTAATAAATGTCATGTTATGGAATGTGGAATAAGAGAACATAGACCCCACACAACCTATATATTATGTGAGAAATCTTTAAAGAATTCTGATTAAAAGAGAGATCTAAGGGTGGTTCTAGATAGAAAACTATCACCTGAGGACCACAAGGAATATTGTGCGAGGAGCCTATGCTACACTTTCTAACTTCAGAATTGCTTTTAAATACATGGATGGCGATATACTAAAGAAATTGTTCACGACTTTTGTTAGGCCAAAGCTAGAATATGCAGCGGTTGTGTGGTGCCCATATCTTAAGAAGCATATCAACAAACTGGAAAAGGTGCAAAGACATGCTACTAAGTGGCTCCCAGAACTGAAGGGCAAGAGCTACGAAGAGAGGTTAGAGGCATTAAATATGCCAAAACTGGAAGACAGAAGAGGTGATATGATCACTACATACAAAATAGTAACAGGAATTGATAAAATCGATAGGGAAGATTTCCCGAGATCTGGAACTTCAAGAACAAGGTCATTTATATAAACTAGCTAAACACAGATGCCGAAGAAATATAAGAAAATTCACTTTCGTAAACAGAGTGGTAGACGGTTGGAACAAGTTAGGTGAGAAGGTGGTGGCCAAGACAGTCAGTAGTTTCAAAGCATTGACAGAGTGCTGGGAAGACGGGACACCACGAGCGTAGCTCTCATCCTGTAACTACACTTAGGTAATTACATATACGCACGCGCGCGAACGAGCGATGGAGGGTAAATTGTGCCTCACAGATTTAATAGAATTCTATGACAGGCAACAAAAATTAAGCAGGAAAGAGAAGGGTGGGCCAACTGCATTTTCCTGCACTGCCAGAAAGCCTTTGACACAGTACCCCATAAAAGGCTGTTAAAAACGTTGGAGCAACAGGCAGGAGTAAAAGGGAAGGTGCTCCAGTGGATAAGGGAGTACTTAAGCAACGAGAAACAGTGAGTAATGGTGAGAGGGGGGGGACATCAGAGTGGCGTGATGTCACCTGCGGAGTCCCACAGGGTTCGGTACTTGGACCCATCCTGTTTCTAATATGTAAACGATCTTCCGGAGGGTATAGACTCATTCCTCTCAATGTTTGCTGATGATGCAAAAATTATGAGAAGAATCAAGATGGATGAAGATGGACAGAGACTACAGGATGACCTGGACAAACTGGAAGAATGGTCTAGAAAATGGCTGTTAAAGTTCAACTCAGGAAAGTGTAAGGTAATGAAATTAGGCGAAGGGAGCAGGAGGCTGAACACAAGGGTACCATCTGGGAGGTGAAATCCTGCAAGAGTCAAAGATCTGGGGGTTGATATCACACCGAAACTGTCCCCAGAGGCCCACATCAAAAAGATATCAGCGGCATATGCTAGATTGGCCAACATAAGAACTGCCTTTAGAAACTTGTGTAAGGAATCGTTCAGGACCCTGTATACCACTTATGTCAGACCAACCCTGGAATATGCAGCTCCAGCCTGGAGTCCATACCTAGTTAAACACAAGACAGTTAGAGAAGATTCAGCGGTATGCCACCAGGCTCATCCCGGAACTGAGAGGTATGAGCTACGAGGAAAGGCTGAAGGGGCTGAACCTAACGTCCCTGGAAAACAGAAGAGTAAGGAGAGACATGATAACCACCTACAAAATTCTCAGGGGAATTGACAGGGTGGACAAAGACAAACTCTTCAGCACGGGTGGGACATGAACAAGGGGACACAGGTGGAAACTTTGTACCCAGATGAGCCACAGACGTTAGAAAGAACTTTCAGTGTCAGAGTAGTTAATAAATGGAATGCACTAGGAAGTAATGTGGTGGAGGCTGACTCCATACACAGTTTCAAATGTAGATATGATAGAGCCCAGTAGGCTCAGGAATCTGTACACCAGGAATCTTCTGCATCATCACACTGAAGTCACACTGCTGCAGGCTCCAGGATAATTAGTTATCTAAGTGTTGGGAGTAGGGTGAGGGTTGCAAGTGGTGTCCCAGAATACATGGTGTAGGGTGAGGGTTGCTAGTGGTGTCCCAGAATACAGGAAGGTGTAGGGTGAGGGTTGCAAGTGGTGTCCCAGAATACAGGAAGGTGTAGGGTGAGGGTTGCTAGTGGTGTCCCAGAATACAGGAAGGTGTAGGGTGAGGGTTGCTAGTGGTGTCCCAGAATACAGGAAGGTGTAGGGTGAGGGTTGCAAGTGGTGTCCCAGAATACAGGAAGGTGTAGGGTGAGGGTTGCTAGTGGTGTCCCAGAATACAGGAAGGTGTAGGGTGAGGGTTGCTAGTGGTGTCCCAGAATACATGAAGGTGTAGGGTGAGGGTTGCAAGTGGTGTCCCAGAATACAGGAAGGTGTAGGGAATTTGAAAATAACATAAGAGATAAAATATAAGTGCTAGCGAAAGAAAAATCTTGGGTAGAAAAGTTGATCTTTCAAAACAGCAGAAGGTAAACAAAAATGGCCGCCACCACAGGGGAGGACAGTACCCCAGCAAAGGGATCTTTTGCAGGTTTCTCACAACAAGATGCAATGAAAGGTGTTTGTCTTGGCAGGTTAGTGATCATTGAGGACTTGCTAAAGAGTTATGAAGACAAGTTTATTAAATTGGAACAAGGAAAAAAAGGTCTCAAGATAGTTTTGTAATTTAAAAGGAAGCTTTTTCCAGCTAGATAAGGAAATTACCAGCTTGACTGATAAGGTAAGGATACAGGAGGAACACACAAAGAAACTAATAAAGAATAATGAGGCATGGAAAGTGAAGAGTAGGGAATTTGAAGAAATTGACAAGAAAATACTCATATGGTGAACAACTCAAAAGGAGCCCAAGGGCTAACATGGAGTTAGGCAAGGAGATGCAACGAGAAACTTCATTGGCAACTCAAATAGAGGAGGCTAATAAAGAACTAGAGAAGCATAAAGAAGAAATAAGACATGTGTGCAAGTTGTAAAAGAGACAATCAAGGAAGTGTGTTCGGAAGTCAAAACCAGAAACAACAAACAAGCAGAAATTATGCAAGCAATTAGTAAAGAACTGGTTACCAACAGTAAATTGGTACAAAACACTGCAGACAGAAGTAAGTCCATGATAATTTTTAAATGTTTAGAGAAGGAAATTTCATCTAGGGTGGACCGAGCAGCAGAAGAGATGAGTCATAGAGAAAATAGTAGGTTTAGGAGAAGGCTCAAAGGAAAATGTCAGTGATTTTAAAATAGGAAAATGAGGAAGACAAGAAGAACCGCCCCTTAAGGGTGACGTTTAATGAAGTGAAAAACATGGAAGTGCTTAGAAATGCCAGGAAATTGCCGAGTGATGAGGTTGGCAAACTTTGGTCAATAAGACAAGACCTCTCAAAGGAAGACAGAGAAAAGCTGAAAATGAACCTAATTGAAGCAAAACGTCTAAATGGGAATAGAAATGAAGACAGAAATTCTTTTTCATACAAAGTGTCAGGGACTGGAAAGCTTGTGAAATGGTACATAAAAAACAAACAAAATCAGTAGTCGAAAGGAGAGTAAAGAACAAAGGGAAAGGGAACATGTTCCTGAAAATTGTATATACCAACATAGATGGTCTCCGTGGTGTAGTGGTAAGACACTCGCCTGGCGTTCCGCGAGCGCTATGTCATGGGTTCGTATCCTGGCCGGGGAGGATTTACTGGGCGCAATTCCTTAACTGTAGCCTCTGTTTAACGCAACAGTAAAATGTGTACTTGGATGAAAAAACAATTCTTCGCGGCAGGGGATCGTATTCCAGGGACCTGCCCGAAACGCAACGCATACTAGTGGCTGTACAAGAATGTAACAACTCTTGTATATATCTCAAAAAAATAAATAAATAAATAAATGGAGTGAGGTCATAAACTTGATTTGCAAGATATAATCCACCTTAGGGTCCCAGATATTGTCGCATTATCAGAGATGAAACTTGAAGGAAATATATTAAATGGTCATATTCCCAAGAGGCTATTCAGTTTGGAGACGTGACAGGAGAACTAGGAAGTGAGGAGAAGTGGCTGTGCTGGTGAAAGAACACCTGAAGGCAAGAGATTTAACATTTGAAAATCCTCGAGATATTGACATAATGGCATTGCAGGTCTGGAACCATGATAAGCTGATAATTGTAAATGCCTACAGCCCACCAACAAGCAACACATGGACAAAGGAAGAACTGGATGACAAACGAGAGGGCCTCATAATGGTCATGAGATATATTATTGTACAAGCAGATAAAGATAAATTATGACTTTTGATACTGGGGGACTTCAACTTTAAAGCAATAGACTGGGAGCCCTATGAAGCAAGAACAGACGACTTTTGGACAGGCAGATTTGTGAACCTCATTCTGGAGACATTCTTGTATCAACACATAAAGCAGGCCACAAGAATGAGGGAAGGAGATGTACCATCAGTACTGGATCTAGTATTCACCAGGAAAGGAGGAGATATTTGACATCCAGTACCTTCCTCCCTTGGGGAAACAGTAATCACGTCCTGTTAGACATTAAGTATGCTTTAAGATATCTAGAAGAAAATATGCACATCGAAACAGTTGATAAACTCGATTTAAGGAGAGGTCACTATGGGGAACTTTAAAAAAATTTTAATGAGTGTAATTGGACAGACTTGTTGCTAGGCAGAGAAGTAAATGAAATGTGTGCCAAATTTTGCAAAATATATGATGAAGGCACACACATTCATACCAAAACAGAGATGCAGGGCCAGAAAACAGGATTGGTTCAACAAATTGAGAGGGCCAGAGACCAAAAGAAACAAAAATGGAATCAGAATAGGAAGAGGCCAAACCCCCAAACATACCAGCGATACAAAGATGAGAAACAACTATACGGGAGTAAGGAGAGAGGCAGAAAGAAATTTTGAAAAAGGGATAGCGGATAAATGTAAAATAGAACCGGGCCTATTCTACAAATTCATAAACAACAAATTGCAGGTAAAGGATAATATCCAGAGGTTGAAAATTTGAAACAGGTTCACGGAAAATGAAAAGGAAATGTGTGAAACATTAAACGAAAAGTTCCAGAATGTGTTTGTACAAAATGAAATCTTCAGAGAACCAGGCACAATAAGAATTCCAGAGAACAACATAGAGCGTATAGAGGTATCTAGAGATGAAGTGGAAAATATGCTAAAGGAGCTCAGTAAGAACAAAGCAGCTGGCCCAGATGGAGTTTCACCATGGGTTCTGAGAGAATGTGTATCTGAGCTCAGCATTCCACTTCACCTGATCTTTCAGGCATCCCTGTGCACAGGACTTGTAGCAGATGTGTGGAAACAGGCTAACATAGTTCCAATCTACAAAAGTGGCAGCAGGGAAGACCCCCTCAATTATAGACCTGTATCATTGACGAGTGTAATAGTGAAAGTATTGGAAAAACTAATCAAAACTAAATGGGTAGAACACCTGGAGAGAAATGATATAATATCACAGACAGTATGGTTTTTGATCTGGAAGATCCTGTGTATCGAATTTACTCAGTTTCTATGATCGAGCCACAGAGATATTACAGGAAAGATGGTTGGGTTGACTGCATCTATCTGGACCTAAAAAAGGCTTTAGACAGAGTTCCACATAAGAGGTTGTTCTGGAAACTGGAAAATATTGGAAAGGTGACAGGTACAGGTAAGCTACTAGCATGGATGAAAATTTTTTTGACTGATAGAAAAATGAGAGGCAATGTATCGGCCTGGAGAAATGTCACAAGTGGAGTACCACAGGGTTCAGTTCTTGCTCCAGTGATGTTTATTGTCTACATAAATGATCTACCAGTTGGTATACAGAATTATATAAACATGTTTGCTGATGATGTTAAGATAATAGGAAGGATAAGAAACTGTCATGCCCTTCAAGATGACCTGGACAAAATAAGTATATGGAGCACCACTTGGCAAATAGAATTTAATGTTAATAAATGCCACATTATGGTATGTGGAATAGAACATAGACCCCATGCAACCTATATATTATGCGAGAAATCTTGAAAGAATTATGATAGAGATCTAAGGGTGGTTCTAGATAGTTTTCTATCACCTGAGGACCACATAAAGAACATTGTGCGAGGAGCCTATGCCACGCTTTCTAACTTCAGAATAGCATTTAAATACATGGATGGCGATATACTAAAGAAATTGTTCACGACTTTTGTTAGGCCAAAGCTAGAATATGCAGCGGTTGTGTGGTGCCCATACCTTAACCCTTAAATGCCGCATGGCTATATACCATTTGACACCCACAGGCGCATAAAAAAAAAAAAAAAAAAAAATCTTCCTAACCTGTTAATTTGTGTTCACTGATCATGGGAAAAATAGTAAAAAAAAATCGTAAGAGGCACATTGCCCGCTATCGGGCGGGGAAGTCTGGCAAAAAACAGGCGCTGACTCGGCGTGTGTCCCAGGCGGTCTGTCGTCAGGCCAGAGTTGCCACAGATAATTACCTAATTATTTCAATGTCTCAGATTGATTTTTTGTAGTTTTTTGCTGTAATATTATTCAATAGTGTAGTGTGATATATTTATATAATAAAATGAGTGAATCATCGCTGTACTCAAATATGGTGTGCATATTGTTGATTCAATTATGTTCATCAAACGGTGAACAAATACTTTGTCGGGTATTACACTATATATACAGGTTATATATAAGTATCTGCATGTTTTGTTCACCATAACGAACCACTAAGTTTCTATTATGAGTCAAAAAGTAACGAGGAGTGACCGCCACACTCCAGCCAGCCACTCGCTGCCACTCACTGCCACTCACTCCCTCATTACCTCACTCGCCTACATTCTCCTCCCACAATACTGTTTTTGCTTTTATTCACTATATACAAACGTTATATATAAGTATCTACATTTGTGTTCACCATAACGAACCACTAAGTTGGCATGCTGAGTAGCAGTGGCAGCCCGCCACTGGCTGCCACTCCCTCCCTCCCTCACCTGACTTGCCACCATTCTCCTCCCACAATACTGTTTTTGCTTTTATGTACAGACGTTATATATAAGTATTTACATGTTTTGTTCACCATAACTGTACATCTAAACTTGTATGGTCAGTAAAGGAACAAAGATGTAGGACCTCTCAGTCAGCAGGTGGCGGCTGCCCTCGAGGCCAGACGCACTAATATTTCTCCTCCAACAATACTGTTTGTGGTGTTATTATGCTATATACACACATTATATATACATATCTACCAGTTTTATTCACCATACTTATACAAGTAAACTGGTATGGTGCCTAAAGACCATCGTGGTCACCATAACATAAGTCGTGCAGACGACGCCACTGCCCTCGCCAAAATGGCGGCTCCCAACCTACCTACTCTTGCTGTTTATATCCTCTTTACACACGTTATATATAAGTATCTACATTTGTGTTCACCATAGCGAACCACTAAGCTGGTATGGTGAGTGCAGTCAATAAAAGGGGGCCACACCCAGTCAGAAGATGCCGCCACTACCCTCCCCTCCCACAGCATTACTCCTCCCAACATGGAGTACAGTGCTAAGTATCACCACCATCCTGCTATTATCAGAACCCTGGTCAGTTTTATCGCAGTCGGGGTCTTCTGTAATATCATCGGTACATAACAGCATGAAAAAGTATATTATGGCATTTTTAGGCGATGCTGTTGTTAAAAGCTGAACAGCAGTGCTGTGAGCTCATGTTGCGTGCGTCAGGCTTGGTACCTCACTCAATACCAAGGCCCCTAATACCCGGGAATTTGGCCCACGATTTTTAAAAAAAATGGCATCTGTTTACAAGAGCCCTGATGGTGTGGTGAACCCCATGTATCCGCGGGCCGTTTAAATCTTGCGTAGTACTCCAAAGCATCATATGATGCGATGCGCAATTTACTGAAAGTAGGTCTAAGCCTCATATGGTGCAATGCGCAGTTTAAGGGTTAACAATTATTGGACCAATAGAGCAACAGTTGATATAAAGTGTTATCTGGGTGCGTCGCTGACTGGCACTACGACCCACTGGGTGCCCATTACTACTGAAGCTGGATTTGCATTATGCTAAATAAATGGGTTCCTGGTTGGTTCTGAAGGTTTTCTTGACTCTCGGTGGGGTTATGTTGATCATCTTGTGAACTGCAGAATCATATGACTCGGGGCAACATAGATTCAGGGAGTCCTTGGTTGCAACGTGCACTCTCCAGGCTGGCTTTACTCGCCCATGACAGGGGAAATGGGTGGCTTATTGTGGCCATTGGTGAAGGCCAGATTGGCACAGTTCACAAGCGTTCATTCAGCCTTTGCCCTGTGGTGGTCTCCACTGCTACACCATGGGCCAGGAATGGCTGCAAAGATGTATTTGGGTTTTTATTTCAATTTTTTTTCTTCTCCTGCTCTCCAGTATTATTATTCGTGTCATTTGGTAAATTTGTATAATGTGTGGCACATGGCAATGTTCAAATATATTTGTCGCTAATGTGTAATTGCCTAAGTGTAATTACCTAAGTGTAGTTACAGGATGAGAGCTACGCTCGTGGTGTCCCGTCTCCCCAGCACTGTCATATAATGCTTTGAAACCACTGACGGTTTTGGCCTCCACCACCTTCTCACTTAACTTGTTCCAACCGTCTACCACTCTGTTTACAAAAGTGAATTTTCTTATATTTCTCCGGCAGCTTTGTTTCGTTAGTTTAAATCTATGACCTCCTGTTCTTGAAGTTCCGAGTCTCGGGAGTTTTTCCCTATCAATTTTATCTATTCCTGTTACTATTTTGAACGTAGTGATCATATCGCCTCTTTTTCTTCTATCTTCTAGTTTTTGCATATTTAATGCCTCTAACCTCTCCTCGTAGCTCTTGTCCTTCAGTTCTGGGAGCCACTTAGTGGCATGTCATTGCACCTTTTCCAGTTTGTTGATGTGCTTCTTAAGATATGGGCACCATACAACCGCTGCATATTCCAGCTTTGGTCTAATAAAAGTCGTGAACAATTTCTTTAGAATTTCTCCATCCATGTATTTAAAAGCAATTCTAAGGTTAGAAAGTGTAGCATAGGCTCCTCGCTCAATGTTCTTAATGTGGTCCTCAGGTGACATTTTTCTATCTAAAACCACCCCTAGATCCTTTTCTTTATCAGAATTCTTTAAAGATTTCTCACATAATTTATAGGTTGTGTGGGGAATGTTCTCCAATTCCACATTCCATAACATGGCATTTATTCACATTAAATTCCATTTGCCAAGTGGTGCTCCATATACTTATTTTGTCCAGGTCTTCTTGAAGGGCATGACAATCATCTAAGTTTCTTATCTTCCCTATTATCTTAGCATCATCAGCAAACATGTTCATGTAATTGTGTATTCCCACTGGTAGATCGTTTATGTAGACAATGAACATTACCGGTGCAAGAACTGAACCCTGTGGTACTCCACTCGTGACATTCCTCCAATCCGATACCTTGCCTCCGATTATAGCCCTCATTTTTCTGTCAGTTAGGAAATTTTTCATCCATGTTAGTAGCTTACCTGTCACTCCTCCAATATGTTCCGGTTTCCAGAACAACCTCTTATGGGGAACTCTGTCGAAAGCCTTTTGTAGGTCCAGATAGATGCAGTCAACCCAACCATCTCTTTACTGTAAAATCTCTGTGGCTCGATCATAAAAACTGAGCAAGTTCGTGACACACGATCTTCCAGATCGAAAACCATACTGTCTGTCTGATATTATGTCGTTTTCCTCCAAGTGTTCTACCCATTTAGTTTTAATTATTTTTTCCAATATTTTGACTATTACACTTGTCAATGATACAGGTCTATAATTAAGGGGGTCTTCCCTGTTTCCACTTTTGTAGATTGGAACTATGTTAGCCTGTTTCCACACATCAGCTACAGCTCCTGTACACAGGGATGCCTGAAAAATCAGTTGAAGTGGAATGCTGAGCTCGGGTGCACATTCTCTCGGAACCCATGGTGAAACTCCATCTGGACCAACTGCTTTGTTCTTACTTAGCTCCTTGAGCATTTTTTCCACTTCGTCTCTAGACACCTCTGTGCTCTGTTGTTCTCTGAAATTCTTATTGTATCTGGTTCCCTAAAGATTTCATTTTGTACAAACACACTTTGGAACTTTTTGTTTAGTGTTTCACACATTTCCTTTTCATCTTCCGTGAATCTATTTCCCATTTTCAACCTCTGAATATTATCCTTTACCTGCAATTTGTTGTTTATGAATTTATAGAATAGACCTGGTTCTGTTTTACATTTGTCTGCAATCCCTTTTTCAAAATTTCTTTCTGCCTCTCTCCTCACTGCCGTGTAGTTGTTTCTCGCATCTTTGTATCGCTGGTATGTTTGGGGGTTTGGCCTCTTCATGTATTGATTCCATTTTTGTGTCTTTTGGTCTCTAGCCCTCTCGCAATTTCTATTGAACCAATCCTGTTTCCTAGTTCTGCATCTCTGTTTTGGTATAAATTTTTTTGTGCCTTTATCATATATTTCACAAGACTTGACATGCATCTCATTCACTTCCTTGCCTAGCATCGTCTGTCCAATTATACTCACTAAAAAAATTTCTAAGGTCACCATAATGTCCTCTCCTGAAGTCTGGTTTTTCAACTGCTTCAACCTCTTTATTTTCTTCCAGCTTATAATGCATTGCATACTTTATTCCCAAAAAGACATGGTCACTTTTACCCAAGGGAGGAAGGTACTGAATGTCAAATATCTCTTCCTCCTTCCTGGTAAATATCAAATCTAGCATGGTGGGAACGTCCCCTTCCCTCATCCTCGTAGCTTGTTTAACATGTTGATACAAGAATGTTTCCAGGATGAGGTCTACAAATTTACAGGTCCAAAAATCTTCTGTTTTAGCTTCATATGCTTCCCAGTCTATGGATTTGAAGTTGAAGTCACCGACTATCAACAGTCGTGATCTATCGTTATCCGCTCTCGCTATAATCTCTCTCATTATTGTTATAAGACCTTCACGTTTACTATCTAGCTCCTCCTTTGACCATGTAATTACCTAAGTGTAATTACCTAAGTGTAGTTACAGGATGAGAGCTACGCTCGTGGTGTCCCGTCTTCCCAGCACTCTTTGTCATATAACGCTTTGAAACTACTGACGGTCTTGGCCTCCACCACCTTCTCACTTAACTTGTTCCAACCGTCTACCACTCTATTTGCGAAGGTGAATTTTCTTATATTTCTTCGGCATCTGTGTTTAGCTAGTTTAAATCTATGACCTCTTGTTCTTGAAGTTCCAGGTCTCAGGAAGTCTTCCCTGTCGATTTTATCAATTCCTGTTACTATTTTGTACGTAGTGATCATATCACCTCTTTTTCTTGTGTCTTCTAGTTTTGGCATATTTAATGCTTCTAACCTCTCCTCGTAGCTCTTGCCCTTCAGTTCTGGGAGCCACTTAGTAGCATGTCTTTGCACCTTTTCCAGTTTGTTGATGTGCTTCTTAAGATATGGGCACCACACAACAGCTGCATATTCTAGCTTTGGCCTAACAAAAGTCATGAACAATTTCTTTAGTATATCGCCATCCATGTATTTAAATGCAATTCTGAAGTTAGAAAGCATTGCATAGGCTCCTTGCACAATATTTTTTGTGTGGTCCTCAGGTGATAGTTTTCTATCTAGAACCACTCCTAGATCTCTTTCTTTATCAGAATTCTTTAAAGATTTCTCACATAATATATAGGTTGTGTGGGGTCTATGTTCTCCTATTCCACATTCCATAACATGACATTTATTAACATTAAATTCCATTTGCCAAGTGGTGCTCCATATACTTTTGTCCAGGTCTTCTTGAAGGGCATGACAATCATCTAAATTTCTTATCCTTCCTATTATCTTAGCATCATCAGCAAACATGTTCATATAATTCTGTATACCAACTGGTAGATCATTTATGTACACAATAAACATCACTGGTGCAAGAACTGAACCCTGTGGTACTCCACTTGTGACATTTCTCCATTCCGATACATTGCCTCTGATTACTGCCCTCATTTTTCTATCAGTCAGAAAATTTTTCATCCATGATAGAAGCTTACCTGTCACCCCTCCAATATTTTCCAGTTTCCAGAACAACCTCTTATGTGGAACTCTGTCGAAAGCCTTTTTTAGGTCCAGATAGATGCAGTCAACCCAGCCATCTCTTTCCTGTAATATCTCTGTGGCCCGATCATAGAAACTGAGTAAATTCGATACACAGGATCTTCCTGATCGAAAACCATACTGTCTGTCTGATATTATATCATTTCTCTCCAGGTGTTCTACCCATTTAGTTTTGATTAGCTTTTCCAATACTTTCACTATTATGAAATATTCACTATGTGCGGAATATTTTATGCTTAGAACATTAAGAGTATTTTTGGTGTTATTACACTATTGGCTAGTCGTGCATATCTACACTTTGATGCACCATAACAAACCACTAAGCAGGTCTGTGTATGGAATGTAATTACTCCACATCATCATGCCACATGCTACCATCTGATGAAGCAAAAGGTATCCAATATAATATGTACATTGCTAACTTTAGCTACAACACCATTATCACCAGACTCCTGTCACTAAATAATTAATACGAACAATATTACACGAGTTTATTTTCTAAATGAACAGGGAGTCCCGTTTCCCGGGACTCCCTGTTCATGCATGAAACCGCGGCCAAGTGCTTTAGATATGTTCCTGCCACCTTGAGGATCCTAACGAACACTGTTCACTAACACGGAAATCACATAAACCCGATACAAATTTTCATAGATATATATCAATTATGAGGAATTACATTAGAGAATTGATATTATCTCATTGATATAAATCATGTTAATGTGATTTGTGAGAGAGAGAGAAGTTGGGTTGTAAGGTATAGGACCACTTGATTCTTCACCCGAGTGCTTGTGGGTCATGCATCAAAACTTCGGCTTGTTTTGATGCACTGACTTGACACTGTGATTTTGACTAGATTTTGACTAGATTTTGACTAGATTTTGACTAGACACTGTGAAGACAAGATTTTGGGGTGGTCTTGGATACAGTAGTTCTCAGAAGACTACATAAATGCGGTAGTATGTATGCTACTACATAGTATGATGTATGCGTGCTACTCCTGACAGTTTCAGAATTAGTGACAGAACAGCTTAAACAAAAACTTTTGTATAAGAGAGACAAAATCTAACAAGTCTACAATTTAACGATTCTTCGCGGCAGGGGATCGTATTCCAGGGACCATAGGATTAAGGACTTGCCCGAAACGCTACGCGTACTAGTGGCTGTACAAGAATGTAACAACTCTTGTATATATCACAAAAAAAAAAAAATTTAGCTGCCAGACCTAAAGAACACAATGTATAAGAGTTCTGGGGACTTGACTATGAATATGCTTGTACACAAAGACATGATCACTTGCAAAACTGACAAGAATATAGAAAGTCTGTAAGGTGGTCATACATTCAAAGTAGAGCGAAGAAAAACATTGTTCTCCTGTAGAGAGAGAGAGAGAGAGGTGGATGGAATAAATTTAATGAGGGATAGTGACTGTCAACAATTGGAGACGTCAAACTTCACACATGGGAATAGTGACTGTCAACAATTGGAGACGTCAAACTTCACACAACAATGATTATAGGGACAATGGCACACAAAGCAAAGCTCATACCTTGTAACTGGCTATAATGCTGCACTGTATTTCTTCTACTCCCCAGGCTAGGCTCAACTTGATAACATGATCCAACAGGCTGTTGCTTGGGGCATCCCACACATCCACTACACCCTAATTGGTCTAACACTTCTAGTGGAAAACTTCTCTAATTGCTGCTTGATGTCTACCGTTGTTCCAGTAATATTTGTTATGCTTGCTGCCAGCTTTTGATGTTCGGTGCTCTCTGATTGTGCCTCTGGCACCTTTCCTCACAGGTTTTATTCTGAATTTTTGTCTTGTGCTCCAATGTGGTGGTTTGCTGTGCAAAATGAACTTGACCTTCCATGTATATATTATAGGGTTTTCCTCAGCAAAATTACTTTAATATATGAAATTATACAAAAATTCTACTATGCTGATAGTGTATACACTGAAATAGTGGTAATTACAGTACTATTGAGCTGTTTGTGTTGTCGTCCAGGGTTCTCGCTGCTTGACCATTGCCTTAACAGATTCGACATGAGGGTTACTTTGCTCATTTCTTACTCTACTTGAACATGATGTATGCCTCAATGCATCACCACCATTACCTTACCAACGAAAACAACATTTCTTTGCCAAATTTTTTCTGGAATTAATTGTCCCTATTTTCAAAGCAGTGAAAAGATATTTCTCAAGTAACCTTTTCAGCAAGTCATTGCACCCACTTTTTAAGTGTTGGTAACTCATTTTTCTTTCCATCTGTTTAACATTTTATGTATAGTTTAGCTTTTTGTTGAATTTTAAAGAGACCAGAATTAGTCTGTGTATTTATCTTTCAGTTGGCTTTACAAGTGTTAAGATGCGGTACCCCCAACATGCCAAGTGACTTTCACATTGTTTCAGCCATTCACGACCTCCTGGTACACAACATCAACGAAAGCCTCACTGATCACGACTGTAAGCACTGCCTAGTGTGCGCCCCAGACAACCACTCCCATTGCTCGGAGCCAGCCGACCACGAAGACTTTACGGCCACACCCAAGCCACAGCCCTCGCTCATGAACAAGTTTTCTTCTCTGTCGTCGGTGTTCAAACTGAGGGTGAGGGAGTTGCCACTGTTCACTAGCATTGTATTATTGTGGTTTATTATGTCACTTGCCAGATGTTCACTTAGATATTTGATGCTGTTTGAGATCTGTTCTTAGATTTTAAATGGAGAAATATTTTTTAGGCACAAACTTGATCATTTTTCTGGGGCTAGCCCATACGGCTCTGGAGCTTACTAGGCTGATATGCTAATGTCAGACTTTGGCATCAGTCATGTGTATGGAGTTCTTTGGGCCTACCGGGGACCACAAGCCAGAACCTGGCCCCCTCTAGAGAGAAGGGGGAGCAATGGCCTATAGAAACCCCCTGTGTGGTTGGAAGCATTCTATCTGCCATCAACCGGGTCAGCCACCCAGAAAGGTAAGTGTCCCAAAACAAACCCTATTCTGGTGAAAATTGCAACCAATAGCCGAACGAGTGGATAGAACTCCCCAAACAAAAACTAGCAAACTAGTATGACGTCACCCGTCGCCGCGCCTGCAATCCACACCCCAGTTATTGAGGCTGATGCTATCGGCTCGGTTGTGTGCTCTGGCTCCAGACTTTTTGCGGTGCTGTGCCATGTGTGTTTCTGCTGTGCTCCAGGGGAGCGAGAGCCAGGAGTTATTCCTCAGTACTCGGGCTGCATGCGTCTAGGGTTCCCTTCCCTAGGTGCCCTGTAAGTACTGCCCTTGGAGCTTGGGGGTTACCTTCCACAAGTTCCTCGGGGTCAACCTCTGTGTGTCTAAATACTCGGTTTTTTGGCCGCCCTTTGGGTACTTGGGTGTTTTGTCTCCCTCGTTTACCTTAGGGTAAGAGGTAGTTTTGCACTAGTAAAGGGCGCAGGGTGCTACGCAGCTTGTCACCTATCACAGCGGCCGGCTCTGTTCCTTGGGGTACGTTGTCCCCTTGTGGGGTTTTGTTTTTCTTTTTTTGCCTTGGTAGGGGGTTCTGCTCTACTTGCGACTGGCATTGCACTCATCCTGATACTTGGTGGTGCCCCCCTGCTTGGTCTCCGTGAGTGTACACGTCCCTGGAGTTCAGCTGTTGAGTTTGTTTGGTAGTTTTGGGTGCAGGTTAGCAGTACCCTGCCTGGGTTTACCTGAGTGCAAGTCCTCTCATAGTAAAGGCTCAGGACCCTGGGAATTTCCTAGGGGATGCGTGGGTCCGGTGGATGCGACCCCCGGAGTCCCCCCCCCCCCCTCTCGCTTCATGCGAGTTTGAGGGTTGTTTGGTCCCCCTTTGTATCAGGGTGACCCTCAATTTTTGCCTCCATCACTCAGCCTGTTGGGTCGGTGATACTTTCGATCCCGAGTCCTGTGAGTTTTGCTGCTTGCTGGGGGACTCGATTTACCCAATCTGCCTATCATCTTCGGGTACAGGCTGTGCAGGCGTTGCATTCTAGGTTGTTTGTTGCAACACGCTAGATTGGTTGCTCACCTGGATGCCCCACAGCTGCCCCGTTTTGCTTATAGGGACCCAGACTTGGGGGTGGGGGTCGCTTCGACACTGGTTCCGTCCGCACCTCCTCATCCTTTCCCTCCTGTTGTTCGTTCTGGTCCCCTCCCCTACTTCCGGCTCCGAAACGTCTGAGGGTTTCGGAGTTGAGGTAAGGGTTGGTTGGTCTAGAGACTCGGGCAGCCTCGGGGAATGCTCCTTCCGGTGTGGCGACAGAGGCATTCAAATCTAGTTCCCTGGCTGAAGCCTCTGGGTCTGACCAGTGGGTCCCCTTCTATCTGGCTTCTACGGCTGCGTTGGCCTTGTCTGGTGGGGTCAGTGCTTGGGGGGAGGACTCTGCCCCGGGTCCTGCGGAGGAGGACCCTAGGGCTAGGGAGGGGCTGACTTGAGGGCCTTGGGGCCCCGCTGGACCCCGCCTGGGTTTTTCTGCCCTCTGAGCGGGTCTTGTTAAAAGGAATGGGGTTCTCTCTCTTTCCCCCCCCCCCCCCCCCTCTGCGTACGAATTTAACTTGGTGTCTGCCCCTTTCCTGGTTCGGTTCCATGTTATCCCGGGTGCTTCAGTTCCATCTTTCCGCAAGTTTTCAGCTTATCGCATCCAACCTATTGTGGAGTGGGCGGCCCTTGCGGCAAACCACCTGCGTGACCCAGATTATCCCTCGGCAATGGATCCCTCGGCTTTCAGGTTTGGGACTTCGTTCCCTTTCTGGCTCCGTTACGAGGTTCCGGAGTCTTCCTGGCTGGTGGACTGTCCTTTCTTTTCCTTCGATGCTTGGCACTCCTCCTGCCATTCCCGCACGCTTGAGTGGCGGGAGGCTTCTACGGTGCTGCAGGTTTTCCTGGGGGGGGGGGGGGCGACCTTGAGCACCTCTGGGTGCTTGTTTGCTCCTGCCCTTTCCTGGGATGTTGGTGTCGTTCAGCTCCATGTGCAAGTTCCCGCCCTTTCGGCGGCGCAGATGGCCGGGGCCTATGGCTTCAGCCTTGCACTTCTTTTCCCTCCTCGAGCTGTCTTTCGACTGACTCACGGAGGATGTGAGGGAGTTTGGGGTTGTTCCGGGTTCTGGTGCCTTGGCCTCAGCTGCTCGCTCGTCGGCTGCCTTGCTGAAGCTTTTTGCGCCGATCTTGCAGGATGCGGTTGCTCTGTTTTATGCTTCTCAGCTCGTGTCATCAGGTGGTGCTTGCCTCTGTGGAATCCACTTTTGCCTTGGCTCTTAGGATGTCTTCGCCGTTTTGTCCTCTCCTGTTTTAGGCTTCAGCCGTTGCACAGTATATTCAGGCTGCCTCAGCTTCTTGCTGTCCTGTGTCGGACTTGCTGGTTCTCCAAGGGTCCTGTGGTAGGCCTTCCCGGAAGGGTCATGCCAAGGCTCGGGGTTCCTCTCGTCGTGGTAGGCCACAGGTGTCGGGTTCAGGTTCGGCTCCTCCTTTGGACTCGCCTTTGTCTGGTTGGCGTGGTGTTCGCTCTATGCGAGGTTCTGGGTCTCGTGGGGTGCTGGCTCTTTCGCGGTTCACCCCATTGACGGGGGAATGGGGGCAGGGAGGCTTGCACTGTTCACTCACGCCTGGTTCCACAATTTGTAGGCATTTCAGGTTGTTTCGCACAGCCTCCGGTGGCGTTGGGTGGCCCTTCCCTCCCTTTTGGGGGTTCGGGGCTGGCGGGGCAGGCCTCTGCCTCTGTGCTATCAGGTCTAATTAAAGTAAGTTCGCTTGGGGGTGGTCAAAACGATGACATCCCTCAGGTGGGTTTCACATCTGTTCCCGGTCCCGGAACAGGACTGCGCAGACCTGCGGTTCATTGGACTTGTCCCATCTGAACCCCTACCTTCATTGCCCCTCCTTTTGGTTGACTACCCTGTCCCAGGTTTGGCTCCTGTTGGAGCCAGGCGCTTGGTGTACCTGGACCTCCGGGACACTTGTTGGCACGTCCCGATTCGGCCGGGGTTCAGGGACTGGTTCAGATTTGTTGTGGGGCTTCATGCTTACTGCATGCTGGCGGAGCCGCTTCAGCTTGCTTTCGGTATTGATGTTACATCTGCACCGTTTTGCAAGCTGTCTCAAGCGTTGTTTCACCTCCGGCCTGCTCATGCACCGCTTAAGCCATCCTGGTCTTTGGACAGAGTGCTCTTTTCTTTCTTCTCCTCGGTTTGTTGTAGCCCCTTTGGTTCCTGATTGTTTTTTGGAAGGCTCTTTTTTCCTATTGGCATTAGCCTCTGGGGGTCGGGTTGGAGAGCTTCATAATCTTCTCCGGTGTAGGGGTTTCTGCTCCTTCGGTCGGGGCGATAGGTTTGTTCGTCTGCAGCCTTCTTCTTTTCTGGGGAAGAACAAGACTGCTGCTTTCCGGAGGGGTCCTTGGGTTGTTGATGCTTGGTTGGTCAGGCTGGGGGTGCATCATGTTTTGTGTCCGGTTGCGGCTCTCCGCCATTATTTGCGCGCCACGGCTTGTGTGTCCGTGGACGCGCTTTGGGTTGATCCAGTTTCCCTTCTTCCCTGTTTGCGGGTGCGCGTCTTCCAGGTCGTCCGCAGAGTTATTAAGGCTAGCTAGCCTGCGGTCTATTCCCGTGCCCATAACATTCGCAAGTTCGCGGCTCTTGCCGCCGTCTTTAGGAATATGTCTTGGGCTGACATTCGGGCGCAGGGATTTTGGTGGTCGAACAGGGTCCTGGCTGCTCGTTACCTTGTTAACGTTCCTGGGCCCGGTTGGGCCCGTGTCGCTTTGGGTAGGCAGACGAAGCCAGTTGTCTCGACTTTGGGTTGAGGTGTGAGCAGCATCCGTCTCCTGGGTAAGTCCCTACTCTTTCCTCTGTGGGTAGTTAGCTCTGGGGAGCTGTAGGGGCTCCCCCAGAAAACCAGCGTTGAATGTAATCAAACGCCATTTTCAGGGTGAAACCCGGTGGCTCCCTGGCCTTCCCTCCCTCCCTCCCTCTCTCTAGTCGGCGTTTTTTCCCACGTTTTTTGACATCCAGCCTCAGAAATGGGGTGTGGATCGCTGGCGCAGAAGGTCTGGGGCTCCCCCCCCCCCTTCCCCGTCCCAGGATGGGGGAAGCTGTGCAGACTGCGCCGCGACGACGGATGACGTCATACTAGTTGGCTAGTTTTTGTTTGGAGAGTTCTATCCACTCGTTCAGCTTTTGGTTGCAATTTTCACCAGAATAGGGGTTTGTTTTGGGTGCTTGCCTTCCTGGGTGCCTGACCCGGTTAATGGCAGACATAGAATACTTCCAATCACACGGGGGTTTCTATAGGCCATTACTCCCCTTGCCTCTCTCTCTAGGGGTTAGGTTCTGGCTCGTGGTCCCCGGTAGGCCCAATGAACTCCATACACATGACCGAGGCCAAAGTCTGACATTAGCATATCGGCCTAGTAAGCTCCGGGGAGCCTCCGGGACTCTCCCAGAAAATGGCGTTTCATTACATTCAACGCTGGTTTTTTCTCATTCAATATCCATTTTGGACCTAAATTATATTATTTATCTAATTGATAAATTATCAATGTTTTTTTTTTCACGTGTATAACTATATGAACTGGGATATCAGTTCAATTTCTTCATTTAGCTTTAGTTTTTCTCAATAAAATATTTTGATATTCAGCTATAGTATACAGAGGAAAGTTGTGGTTCAGTGGTGATGGTGGTGGTTTAGTGTGGCAAATGAAGTTGCTTCATGCTGCAGTATCAGTGTTCCAGCCTGATGATGACACTGGTTATTTTGGGCCACAGCTCTAACCCCGGCCCATCTTCTGGTTGGTCTCCTGTAAGATGTATCCAGCATGAGGTTAAAACACTTGCCAATCTGAGCACTGGAAGGCACACAAGATCCTATTCAACTCAATATTTTGTTATGATCCTAAAGTGATAAATTGATTACTTGATACCTGTCCGGTTCTTAGGATTAACGTCCCCGCAGCCTGGTCTCTAATCGGGCTGCCTGGTCGGTGGCACTGCCTCCCTCCCCTGGTCAACCAGACCGGGGTGGGGGGGTAGTGCCAATTGCCTCATTCTTTGTATCACTCGGTGAGATGAAAATTTTAATCTTCATGAAATGGCAACATTTTGCATAGTTGGTTAAAAATGGTGATGTGGGGGGAGTAACTTTTTACTACTGGTGCTCAGTGGTGGTGGTGGTAGTGGTGGTATAATTTAGATGAGCAGTAAAAGTGGAAAGTGAGCCATGTGGTGTTTACTTCCTGTGGCCCGAGTCATTACTGGTAATTACCTTAGTGTAGTTACAGGTTGAGAGCCATGCTCAGGGTGTCCAGTCTTTCCAGTACCGTCGTATAATGCTTTGTAAGTACTGTACTAACGCTTTTTGCCTCCTACTTTTTCGCTTGATCCAACAATCAACCACTCTGCCAAAGTGAAGTTAGCTGTTGGAAAAAACCGCTTGATTCCTTAAAACCTACCTGGCAAATGTTCTTGTTCTTGAGGTTGCAGGTTTAACAACAACAAAAAAAAAAAAATTTTAATTCCTGTTACTACTTTGTAAATACAGAGCACCACTTGGTTTCCGAACCCCTTGGGGACGAGACCCGTCGGTTAACATGTAAGTTCGTATACGAGAAATAGAGGGGAAAAAATAAACTAGAAATGTAAAGAATTTTTTCCGAAAAATTTATGAAAAAAACTCTAGGGAAAAAAATCGTCAGGTTCATGGCGTAAATGCGACCGTGTTTTGTTTGTACTCATCAATAAGTGAAGTCCTGATCCGCTTTATAAAAGTCCTTAATTGTTCCTAACTGATTATTAAGACGTCTGGCAAACATCCTCTGGATGTTTCCTGCTAGCCTGCAGGAACATCCTGCCTAAAATATACGATGATGTACTGTACATTTAAGAAACAAATCTGGGTCACAGGTCTGTGGAGTGTGGTTAGGCTTACGGAGTCAGCCGGTCCCTCCCCCCACCACCGACACACCTCCCCCTCTCCCCCCACCACCGACACACCTCCCCTTCTCCCCCCACCACCGACACACCTCCCCCTCTCCCCCCACCACCGACACACCTCCCCCTCTCCCCCCACCACCGACACACCTCCCCCTCTCCCCCCACCACCGACACACCTCCCCCTCTCCCCCCACCACCGACACACCTCCCCCTCTCCCCCCACCACCGACACACCTCCTCCTCTCCCCCCACCACCGACACACCACCCCAAACCCATACACACACACACACACACACACTCTCAAAGGTCACGTGGTTCACGGTTCACTTCAACACCCATATATCGCTTCCTGCCTGCCTGCCTGCCTGCCTGCCTGCCTGCCTGCCTCCTTCCCAGCCTGCCTCCTTCCCAGCCTGCCAGCCTGCTTCCTTCCCAGCCTGCCTCCTTCCCAGCCTGCCTCCTTCCCAGCCTGCCAGCCTGCTTCCTTCCCAGCCTGCCTCCTTCCCAGCCTGCCAGCCTGCCTCCTTCCCTGCCTGCCAGCCTGCCTCCTTCCCAGCCTGCCAGCCTGCCTCCTTCCCAGCCTGCCTGCCTGCCTCCTTCCCAGCCTGCCTGCCTCCTTCCCAGCCTGCCAGCCTGCTTCCTTCCCAGCCTGCCTGCCTGCCTCCTTCCCAGCCTGCCAGCCTGCTTCCTTCCCAGCCTGCCTCCTTCCCAGCCTGCCAGCCTGCTTCCTTCCCAGCCTGCCTCCTTCCCAGCCTGCCTCCTTCCCAGCCTGCCAGCCTGCTTCCTTCCCAGCCTGCCTGCCTGCCTCCTTCCCAGCCTGCCAGCCTGCTTCCTTCAGCCTGCCTCCTTCCCAGCCTGCCAGCCTGCCTCCTTCCCTGCCTGCCAGCCTGCCTCCTTCCCAGCCTGCCAGCCTGCCTCCTTCCCAGCCTGCCAGCCTGCCTCCTTCCCAGCCTGCCAGCCTGCTTCCTTCCCAGCCTGCCTCCTTGCCAGCCTGCCTCCTTCCCTGCCTGCCAGTCTGCCTCCTTCCCAGCCTGCCTCCTTCCCAGCCTGCCTGCCTGCCTCCTTCCCAGCCTGCCAGCCTGCTTCCTTTCCAGCCAGCCTGCCTCCCTCCCTGCCATCATGCTAACGGGTAGTGTGTGTTAGGCTTATCTTCGGGAATGAGCCGGTCTCACCCCCACCACCAACAAACCACCCGCCCCCTACATCCCATCTCTCAAGGTCACGCGGTTCAACCGCGTGACTACCACTCACTCCCTGCCTGCAAGCTAGCCTGCCTGCCTGCCTGTGCCTGCCTGCCTGTGCCTGCCAGCCTGCCTGCCTGTGCCTGCCAGCCTGCCTTTCCCTCCCTAATTCTCACTACTTCCATCCCTTCCTGCCTACCTCCTAGCATCTCTCCCTACCTCCCCCTCCCTCTTAGCATCTCTCCCTACCTCCTAACATATCTCCCTACCTCCCCCTCCCTCCTAGCATCTCTCCCCCCCTCTCTCACTGATTCTCCCCCCCCCCCTCATTCATACTGCCTCCCACCTAAGTTCCATCGTCCATCCACCCACCAGTCAGCCATCACTGACGCAATGGGTGCATTTGGAGCCAACATGGTGCACAGATGTTTCTTGATTGTGCAGATATGTAAAACAAAAGCACAGAATGAACATTCCAGTCTTATGGCAATTCAAAATAATAGGAATAATAGGCCGTGAATCTGTGAAGTCACAGCGGGCAAACTGGACCATCTCCCACCCACCACCACAAGCCGGCGTGACGCTTGGTGGACCCCTTCCTACCCGAACTTTGTTCGGGTAGCATGACTCCCCAACCCCAATCGGGAAACTGGAAGTTTCGGATAACTAAAGTTCGGAAACCAAGTGGTGCTCTGTAGTGTTCATATCACATTTTTATTTCTTCTAGCTTTGGTATATTTGATGCCTCTAACCTCTGTGGGTCTTGCTTTCAGTTGCAGAAGCCATTTAGTTGGGTCGCTGCACCTTTCCTAGTTTAGTGATGACCTTAAGATATGGGCACCACAATGTTGCTGCATATATCAAATTTTGTCTACCTGTTGATTTGATTTGTTGGCACTTGATTTGACTGCCTGTTGATTTCAAGGATCAATGTCTCTTTGGTCCGGTCTGACTAGGCCTCCCTGGTTGCTGGTCCGATTAACCAGGCTTTTCGATGCAGTTTCTCACTGCCTGGTGAAAGTCAGTCTAGTTGATCAGGTTACATTTGAAGGTGCTTAAACAGTTCTCTTGAACACTGCGAGAGGTTAGCCAGTATGTGTGGGGGAGGAGTTGAAAAGTCTTGGGCTTTTGATGTTGATAGTTCTCTCGGCAAGCCTATTGCACCTCTGCTTTTCAGTGGGGCTATTTTTGCACATCCTGACATGCCTTCTGGTCTCGTATAATTACCCAAGTGTACAGTAGTTACAGTATGAGAGCTATGCTCGTGGTGTTCCATCTTCCCAATACTGTCATACAACGATCATTATACATAATCGTGTGGCATTATATCTGTGCAGATTTGGAACCAGAGCTAATATTTTTCAATTGTAGCTTATTTTGGGTGGCACTATTTTGGCTGGCACTATGGCTGCACTCTCCAGGCTGCACTCTGAGGAATACAACTATCATTTTAGGGGGTCCCAACAATTTAGACATTATATTGATTGGATTCAAGTAGTAAATTTTTGCACTTTCTCCAGGCTAACAATTCAAGTTTGAATGGGGCTGTTAGTGTGGAACTATATTCCACTCTAGAAAGCACTAATACAATATCTTAAAAAGTACAGCATTATCATTGGCATGGCATCTCTTGGAAGGTTCTTGTTATCCAACCTGTCATTTTTCTTGCAGTTGTGACAGCTAACTTGTTCTTTGAAAGTACGATCTTCTGACATGATTACTCCTAAATTTTTCACGTTGCATTTTCATTCAGTAGTGTGGTTATTTTCTGTGACCCATTAAAAGACTTGATTAACTATGGATTGGAGGTTTGCAGTTCCTCTGTTTACTCATGAAAATTCTAGCATAATCTGCAAAGGATAGAGTACTATAATCTGTATCCTTGTCTGCCTGATGTGAGGAAAAGTACTGGAGGAAGTACGGTACCTTGAGGAATTGACCTTCTCATGGTAGCATACTCCTTGCAGTATTCTTAGAGAGATCCTCGGGTAACTTTTTTTTTTTCCTCTCTCTCCTAGAACACCCTAACAGATTGTCGACAGTATTCTTTAAAGCTTTTTCTAAAGTTTGTAGGTTGTGTGGTCTATTTTCTCCCATTCCACATTCCATAATGTGGCATTTGTTCATATTAAATTCCATCAGCCAAGTGTTGCTCTACACTTATATTATCGAGGCGTTCTTGAAGGACATGACAATCGGTTGTTTATCTTCCCCCTAGTAGCTTGGTATAAACAAACATGTAAATAACTCTGTAGTCCTTCTGGTAGATCGTGTATAGACAATGGTATGTATAGACGTGTATTATTGGTACTGGAACTGAACCCTGTGGTACACCACTACTAATGGTTGTCTGATGCAGTGTTTCTGATTATCGCCCTCATTTTTGTCTGAAAAGTTTTCAGCCATGTCTGATGGAAAAATTGACAACCCCCTTCCCCCTCCTCGGTCACTCCTCCGACATTTTCGTTTCCAGAACCACCTCTTGTTTGGGACTAGTTTCAAAAGCCTTTTCTGAGGGGGAGCCCTGTTGACTCCCTGAAGCTATCATACTGACATGGACCATATATTAGTTTGGTGCTATCAGTCCTTGGGGTTAGTGCCTACTGGGGGCCATTAAATAGAACCTGGCACTCTGAGATGCAGGAAGCAATGGCCATGAGCTCTCTCTATACAGTATAGTTTGTCCTTTCTGCCATTGACTTGAAGACCTCAAAGGTAGGAGAACCATTACAAACCTCTAACTCTTTAAAATTGTAACCTGTGTCCGAACAAAGGACATAGGTTCCTCTTTAGGTTCCCCCCTTCCCTCCAATAGAAAACGAAGAACTAGCGCGCCCACTCTTTAGCGCCTCACCTTGTTCTGATGGGGGGGTGGGGGGCACCCTGCTCAGGCAAGCAGGCCACATCACCCTCAGTTTGTAGACTGATGTGCCAGGTGTCCGATGTCCTCTGTCGTCATTATTCTGTGTGGCTTTGCATTTGTAACTTTGCCAGTGGTATTGGTGTGGTGGCCAGGTGTTCCTACATGTATACTTGGTTCGTGCACCTAGGGTTCCCTTCCCTACGTGCCTGGTAAGTACTTTCCCTGTGGGTCAGGGTTACCTTCCCTGGGTCATTCAGGGTTATCGTTCCCTGGGCTCATTGGAACCAATGAGCCAAGGCTCTTGGCTCCCTGCCCCTGTGCTTTCCCATGAAGTGGATCTGGTGCAGTTACTTGCTCAGGTCCCTTCTCTTTGGGCTGCCTTGGTGACGGATGACCACCGAACTCGGGGTCATTTGGCTTTGGTCTTGCGCTTCTTTAGTCTTCTCGAGCTGCCCTCGGATTGGTTTTCGGAGGATGTGGAGGCATTGAGTGGTGGACGGAATTCTGGTTTTGGCTTCCAAGGAGGCGTTGGCTGCCATTAACTTATTTGCGTCGATCCTGCGGGAAGCAGTTTGTTTTATACCTCTCGTCTTGTCGGGAGGCCGTCCTCACTCTTTAGATTCTGCTTGGGTCCTGGTTTTAGTTTTCATCTCCATTCTCTCCTGTTGTTTCCAGAGGACTGTTACTCGGTTTTTGTCGGTGGCTCCTAGTAGTTGCCGCCCTCTCTGACCTATTTGTGCTCCGAGGGGGATGGGGGTGTCGTGCTTGCTCTTTCTGGGGTGGTCGTGCCAAGGCTCAAGTTTTAGTATGTCAAGGTGGGCCATTGGTGCTAAGTTGACCAGACCACACACTAGAAATTGAAGAGACGACGACGTTTCGGTCCGTCCTGGACCATTCAATTTCTAGTGTGTGGTCTGGTCAACATACTTCAGCCACGTTATTGTGACTCATCGCCTGCATTGGTGCTAGTTTCGGAACCGGTACGTCTTCCCGGGGCTTCTTTGTCTGGTTGGCTCAGAGGTCGCATTGGCCCTTACGCGGGGTGCCCCATTGAAGGGGTGATGAGAGGGAGGGTGCCTGTGTTTGCCCATGCTTGGTCCCACAATTTGTGGGCATTTCGCATCATCTCTTCCGGCCTTTGGTGGCATTGGGTGGCTGCTCCTCCGGTCGGGGGTTCGGGGCAGGCTTCTTCCCTGTCTGTCGGGTCTTGGAGTGGGTTCACTTGGGCGTGGTCGAAATGAAGTAGTCCCATCTGGTTCCATCTCGGGTTCGGACTTGGCCGGGTCTCGTGCGAGATTCTCGGATTGCATCGATTTCTCTTGCTCTGTGGCTTTGCTCCGGCTGCAGTCCCATTGCCTGCTGTTTGAGGGTGGGTCCTGGGTTACTCAAAGGTTACTCAAGCAGCTGTAGAGGAGCCTGACCTTTGCCTTGCTGGTTTTCCCGCTGGGCAGGTTCTGGCTATGGAGGCTGCTTTGGTATCTTTGGGGCAGCCCCTTTAGCCGTGCTAGCTGGGTTCATCCTCTGGGATCCTTGTGTTGGTTGCTGCATCTCCTGCTTCCTCTGTGTTGTTTTTTTTTTTTTTTTTTTTTTTTTTTTTTTGGGGGGGGGGGGGGGGGGGGGGGGGGGTTTGGTGCCTTGGCACCTTCCCCTTCCCTTGCTCAATGTGTTCATGGTCACCTCGTCTTTCAGCTGGGGTTTTGTGACCAGTGCTCACCAGGCCAATAGGGGGCACTGGGCTTTGTCCTTCTGTTGGGGCTCACAGCACGGTGCGGCTGTGTGGCAGGCACTGCAGCGGATTCGGTTGCCTCGGGGCTCGGTGATTCGGCTCCATTCGGAATGCGCTCCTGTGGTTCCTCGTCTCGACTGGAGGGGAGGTCTCTGTGGTCTGTGGCTCTTTGGGGCTGGTCACTTTGGGGTAGCTCTTCTGCAGAGTTCAGAGTTTAGCTCTCTGTGCCGTTCACATTCATAAGAACAAGGTAACTGCAGGCGGCCTATTGGCCCATACGAGGCAGCTCCTATTTATAACAATAGACTCGTTCCTCTCAATGTTTGCTGATGATGCAAAAATTGAGAAGAATCAAGTTGGATGAAGATGGACAGAGACTACAGGATGACCTGGACAAACTGGAGGAATGGTCTAGAAAATGGCTGCTAAAGTTTAACTCTGGAAAGTGTAAGGTAATGAAATTAGGCGAAGGGAGCAGGAGGCTGAACATAAGGTATCATCTGGGAGGTGAAATCCTGCAAGAGTCAAATGGAGAAAAAGATCTGGGGGTGGATATCACACCGAACCTGTCCCCAGAGGCCCACATCAAAAGGATATCATCAGCGGCATATGCTAGACTGGCCAACATAAGAACTGCCTTTAGAAACTTGTGTAAGGAATCGTTCAGGACCCTGTATACCACATATGTAAGACCAATCCTGGAGTATGCAGCTCCAGCCTGGAGTCCATACCTAGTTAAACACAAGACAAAGTTAGAGAAGATCCAGCAGTATGCCACCAGACTCGTCCCGGAACTGAGAGGAATGAGCTACGAGTAAAGGCTAAAGGAGCTGAACCTCGCATCCCTGGAAACCAGAAGAGTAAAGGGAGACATGATAACCACCAACAAAATTCTCAGGGGAATTGACAGGGTGGACAAAGACAAACTCTTCAGCACAGGTGGGACAGGAACAAGGGGACACAGGTGGAAACTTTGTATCCAGATGAGCCACAGAGACGTTAGAAAGAATTTTTTCAGTGTCAGAGTAGTTAATAAATGGAATGCACTAGGCAGTGATGTGAAGGAGGCTGACTCCATACACAGTTTCAAATGTAGATATGTTAGAGCCCAGTAGGCTCGGGAATCTGTACACCAGTTGATTGACAGTTGAGAGGCGGGACCAAAGAATCAAAGCTCAACCCCCGCAAGCACAATTAGGCGAGTACCCAATCCCAGTCATATACATGTCCAACCCAGGTTTGAAACAATCGAGGTACACCCACCACTACCACCACCACGTTACGCGGTAATTGGTTCCACAAATCAACAGCCCTATTACCGAACCAGTATTTACCCAAGTATTTCCTAAATCTAAACTTATCCAATTTATACCCATTGTTTCGTGTTTTGTCTTGATACTTTTAATACCCTATTAATATCCCCCTTATGTCCATTCATCCACTTGTAAACCTCTATCATGTCACCCCCTAACTCTTCGCCTTTCCAGTGAATGCAATTTAACACTTTCGCCTGGCGACGACTTGGCATCGAGTCCTCCGCAAAATAGGGGCAAGTCCGGCGAGGACTCGGGGTCGAGTCCTAAGTGCGGCAACAGTAGTTTTTTTTTCGGGAAGGTCTTGCTGCGGTTTTGGACATTATATGCATATACTCTTGTAGGGAATTTTATTGCGAATACATTGATACCAAAATTAGTCCTAGAACCAGAATTGAGGTAACAAAGTTGAAAACAGAATACCCATTTTATTGCTCTTTATTAGCGCTCACGGGGGTAACGCTCTGTCACTTTCCCTGCTTGTTGTGGATGGTACGCCGGGCCTTTGGACTTTATATTTGCATACTCCTGTAGGGAATTCTATTGCGAAGACAATGATACCAAAATGAAAGGCTTAAGACGAGAATTGAGATGTCCAAAGTGAAGAGTGTACACATTTTATTGCTCTGGCTTGCTCCCGGGTAACACGCTCTCACTTTCTCGCTTTCTCGCCGGGCTTTTGGGCTTTATATGCATTTAGTCCTGTAGAGAATTCTATTGCAAACACATTGATACCAAATTGAAAAACCTAGGACGAGAATTGAGATGACGAAGTTGAAAAGAATATTCACTTTTCATAGTGAGAAGCGCCTTGGGGTGGCGCAGCGCTCTTTCTTGTAACCACGGCCTGTTTTCATCATGTCGGCGGGTGGAGATTGCTGCTGTATTTTATATTATATGCATATAGGCCTGTTGGGAATTCAATTGCAAACACATTGATACCAAAATGAAAGACCTAGGACGAGAATTGAGTTGACAAAACTGAAGAATGTAAACATTTTATCACTCTTGTGCACTCCCGGGTAACTTTCTCACTTTCTCTCTTAGTTGCGGATGGTAAGCCGGGCTTTTGGAGTTTATATGCATTTAGTCCTGTAGAGAATTCTATTGCGAACATATTGATACCAAATTGAATATCTTAGGACGAGAATTGAGCTGACAAAGTTGAAAAGATTATACAGTTTTCAGAATTTACCGCACTCTCCCTCACGCTCCCGTGGAACGCCCAAGCCCACCTGAGGTAATGGAGAGGTCCCGGGCCCGGTGCATCAAAGTGTTAAGCTTTGTTGATCTTTCTTCATATGAAAGATTTCTAATTTGGGAATTAACTGTCATACTATGCTGGACACGTTAAAGTGAATTTATATCCGTTTTATAGTACGGCGACCAAAACTGAACTGCATAATCCAAATGTGGCCTAAACAGAGCAAGATATAACTAAAGAATAACACCAGGTGTCTTGTTACTAACGCTTCGATTAATAAATCCCAGTGTCCTATTTGCCTTATTACGAACATTCATGCATTGATCCTTTGGTTTCAAGTTCTTGCTAATCATAATTTCCAGATTCCTTTCGCAATCAGACTTCGCAATCTCAACACCATCTAGCTCGTATTTTGTAACTATCATCATTACCTAGCCTCGGAACTTTACATTTATCAGCATTAAACTGCTGATGAATGGAGTGATAAACTCAGGGGGTGTCCAGTGTCCTGGCAGTAAGCCGGTCTTGCTTCATTTTTTCTTAAAAGGCATGGACAGTCAACACCGCCTCCTTCCTTTGGCTTTGTCGGACGTTTGGGCGCCTGGAGGTGGACCTCTCTGCATTGGCCCAGCACCTCCCTATGTACGTGGTGCCATTCGTCGACTGGTGCCAAAAGGATAGACTGGGAGATAAACAGGGAACTTGCAAACATTCCATGGAAAATTGTTCTAAGTAATAAAAATCCTACAGAAGGAATAGAACTGACTTTGGAAGCATATAAAGTGTCTGAAGCATGTTTTCTGTGGGGAGCCCCTATGGCTCCCTGGAGCTTATCGGGCTAATATATGTTATATTAGACCGGGACATTAGGTAAGGAGTTCAGACCTACCAGGGACCAGTGCCAGAACCTGGCCCCTTCAGAGAGGTTTCAGGGAGCAATGGCCCTGGAAAACCCCCTTGTGGTTGGGGTTTTCCTTATCTGCCATCGACCGGGGTTACACTCCCGGTAGGCACCTTTCTAGGTAGGCATAACAAAAAAAAGCCATATGGTAAAAAACTAAAACATAAAGCTGAACAGAGAGGTAGAAACTCCCTACAATCCCAAGGAAATGAGCAAACATCATAGTTTACTGTCGTGCCGATCGTCTGCGCAGCCCTCCCCACCCTGGCTGCCTAGCATCAGTTCGTAAGCTAATGTCAACCAGGACACACTTCTCTGGCCTCAGTTTCCTAGGCGGTGTTTGCCTTGTGTGGCGTTCACTGCCGTGTGTTGTGTTGTGCGGTGGCCAGGAGTACCTCATCAGTGCCAGGGCTGCACGAGCTTAGTGGCCGACTTCCCTAAGCGCTCTGTGAGTACTGCCCCTGTGGGACGGTTATCTTCCCTGGGGCGTTCGGGAACCATTCCCGTATGGGTTCTTGCTGCTCAGCATTTGCCTCGCCCTTGGGGCCAGCTGGGGCTTGGGGCTCTTGTTTGGCCTGGGTAGGGACTGGTATTGTGCTGGCTAGGGCGTCAAGGTGTTGCGCGGCCTGCCATCTAAGTGGCGACCGGTTCCTGTTGCTTCTGGGGACGGTGTACTTTTTTTTTTTTTTTTTTTTTTTTTTTTTTTTTTTTTTTTTTTTTTTTCTTCTTCTTCTCCTGGTGGGGGTCTGCCTAGTGTGGCTATAGTTCCACTGGTAGTGTTTGGTGGCCCTCTAATTAAAATTTTCAACTTTGAGTGAGCATCAAAAATATAGTTTCTGACCGATTCTCACCATTTATACATATACTGGGCAAAGCTGTCTGTTCTACAATCCCATTTGATTGTTTTTTCAAAAACCCTAAATGTTGGGAGCTATGATTTTTTGTCTAAATTTGGCACATATTTCAAATGCCATATTAACAAAAAAAATTGCAGTAAACTATACTGAATGCTATAATAATAAATACAAATGAAGACCATATGCTCTTCTGAGACTATAACATCATTAAATGAACATTTTTGATATTTTATATTTTTGATGCTCATTTAAAAATGACATTTTCAATATTAAATTCTATTTTTTATTTTCTTGTTTCTAAAGTTGGTAATTATTTAGACAAAGTTGGAGCATGTGCCTAGTAGATTATGTACAAACAATTTAAAAGCGTTTGAGCAAGGTTAAAAAAAATTTGACCATTTTTGTTTCCTGGACCCTTAAAATAACGGTTTTAGGAATGATTATTAATCTGAAACTGTCATGGGGTCACTGAACTATAACTGATGAAAGAAAACAAAGCGAGGTTTACAGTACAAATTGATGTACGGAAATCATGGAAACCTCAGTCGTTCACTTGTGTGGACCACCCTGGCTGGTGTTTGGTTAATATGGTTCACTTGTTGTGTGGACCACTCTGGCTGGTGTTTGGTTAATATGGTTCACTTGTGTGGACCACTCTGGCTGGTGTTTGGTTAATATGGTTCACTTGTGTGGACCACTCTGGCTGGTGTTTGGTTAATATGGTTCACTTGTTGTGTGGACCACTCTGGCTGGTGTTTGGTTAATATGGTTCACTTGTGTGGACCACTCTGGCTGGTGTTTGGTTAATATGGTTCACTTGTTGTGTGGACCACTCTGGCTGGTGTTTGGTTAATATGGTTCACTTGTTGTGTGGACCACTCTGGCTGGTGTTTGGTTAATATGGTTCACTTGTTGTGTGGACCACTCTGGCTGGTGTTTGGTTAATATGGTTCACTTGTGTGGACCACTCTGGCTGGTGTTTGGTTAATATGGTTCACTTGTTGTGTGGACCACTCTGGCTGGTGTTTGGTTAATATGGTTCACGTGTGTGGACCACTCTGGCTGGTGTTTGGTTAATATGGTTCACTTGTTGTGTGGACCACTCTGGCTGGTGTTTGGTTAATATGGTTCACTTGTGTGGACCACTCTCGCTGGTGTTTGGTTAATATGGTTCACTTGTTGTGTGGACCACTCTGGCTGGTGTTTGGTTAATATGGTTCACTTGTTGTGTGGACCACTCTGGCTGGTGTTTGGTTAATATGGTTCACTTGTGTGGACCACTCTGGCTGGTGTTTGGTTAATATGGTTCACTTGTGTGGACCACTCTGGCTGGTGTTTGGTTAATATGGTTCACTTGTTGTGTGGACCACTCTGGCTGGTGTTTGGTTAATATGGTTCACTTGTTGTGTGGACCACTCTGGCTGGTGTTTGGTTAATATGGTTCACTTGTGTGGACCACTCTGGCTGGTGTTTGGTTAATATGGTTCACTTGTGTGGACCACTCTGGCTGGTGTTTGGTTAATATGGTTCACTTGTGTGGACCACTCTGGCTGGTGTTTGGTTAATATGGTTCACTTGTTGTGTGGACCACCCTGGCTGGTGTTTGGTTAATATGGTTCACTTGTTGTGTGGACCTCTCTGGCTGGTGTTTGGTTAATATGGTTCACTTGTTGTGTGGACCACTCTGGCTGGTGTTTGGTTAATATGGTTCACTTGTTGTGTGGACCACTCTGGCTGGTGTTTGGTTAATATGGTTCACTTGTGTGGACCACCCTGGCTGGTGTTTGGTTAATATGGTTCACTTGTTGTGTGGACCACTCTGGCTGGTGTTTGGTTAATATGGTTCACTTGTGTGGACCACTCTGGCTGTAATGACCGCTTACCCTGTCGTAATAACCGCGGCCTCTATTGTAATAACCCAATGTTCCCCAGTATTAATCCTGTTATCGTGTTATCCCTCGTGATCGTAATATACGCTCTCTGTTGTACATCTGTCTCTCTTCACTCAATACCCCAGCTTAACACTGTTACAGTCCAGCATGACCCCTCACTGGACTGCCACGTATGTAAGAGGAATATTAAATGAGGAAGATACACCAAGGACAAGGGTTATTCGCTTATTACTACTTATAAAATAAAAACCATTAAAGCACTGCCACCACCTTCCCGACCAACCATACCTGAATGTGTCAATCACCGATCCCCCAGGAAGGCAAGGAATCAGTAACCATGGGACTCCGGGTAATATGAATTTCAGAAATAAATTTTGGAAAATTAGTTTGTGTAATTTACGTTACTAATTTAAATCCAAGGGCAACTTTAGTATCGATTAATTGTTAGGAGAACCTGGGGGCTTCCAATACAACACCTAAAAATGACAAAGTAGCAAAATATATAAAAGGGGAGTTAAGTGAATACCACTGGACAAGCTATACAATTTATTTTATGAAACATGTAAATTAAGACAATTTGAACACATCACCTATTCTATTTTCCCTAGAGGCACAATGGATATTTACCGAGGACACAAAACTCAAGTGCTACTATACCTTAAATACCCGCACTACGGCCACGATGTTGATGGCTGCCCTCAGCCCCGAGGATACGGGCTTGCGGCCCTGTTCCTAATACACTCCCAAGACACACTGATGAAATTTAGTTTTTCCAACTTATTGCTGGGAAGGATTACTCCTCCCACCATCTAATACAGCCCCAGGGCTCCACCCATTATTTTGGCAATGGCCAACCATTTAACACGTAGGCCTGAGGTCTGGCTCTCTAGGGCCAATAAGGACTTGGCCCTTATCTCAGGCCAATCACCTTCACTGATCTGTCGTGGAAAGCTACATGAATTCCTGAAGATTGAGTCAGCTCTCCCCAGCTATGAGAAGGGAGACAAGGTGCCTCTATGGGCCCCAGTACACCTGCAAGCAATGTTTACAAAACTGATAAATTATGTTCAAGCCTGTCTCCTCTAAGATAGGAGTAGGGACATTTGACTCTGCCTGGTATGGGGAAGGCCGCTGCTGAGAGGGACAGAGAGGGATGAGAGGGGGTGGAGAGGGAAATATCTGAGTGGGGAAGTTGAGTGGGAGAAGCCAAGGTATCCACGACCACCCTACCCTCAGGTCAACCTCTTGACCCTGACAAATGGGCGACGGGGGGGGGGGGGGAAGAGGAGGCGGCGAATGACGGCCAAGGGGAGGGGAAAAGGAAGGAGGGGAGAGGGAGAAGGAAAGGAGGGGAGAAGGAGAGGGAAAGGAGGGGAGAAGGAGAGGGAAAGGAGGGGAGAAGGAGAGGGAAAAGAGGGGAGAAGGGAGAACCAATGATCTGAGCCCCAGATCATTACATGGCTGGTGTTTGGTTAATATGGTTCACTTGTTGTGTGGACCACTCTGGCTGGTGTTTGGTTAATATGGTTCACTTGTGTGGACCACTCTGGCTGGTGTTTGGTTAATATGGTTCACTTGTTGTGTGGACCACTCTGGCTGGTGTTTGGTTAATATGGTTCACTTGTTGTGTGGACCACCCTGGCTGGTGTTTGGTTAATATGGTTCACTTGTTGTGTGGACCACTCTGGCTGGTGTTTGGTTAATATGGTTCACTTGTGTGGACCACTCTGGCTGGTGTTTGGTTAATATGGTTCACTTGTGTGGACCACTCTGGCTGGTGTTTGGTTAATATGGTTCACTTGTTGTGTGGACCACCCTGGCTGGTGTTTGGTTAATATGGTTCACTTGTTGTGTGGACCACCCTGGCTGGTGTTTGGTTAATATGGTTCACTTGTTGTGTGGACCACTTCTCTCACTTTAGTGAGCCAACTTGTCATATGAAGGAATTGTTAATTGTAACCTGTGATAGAATGAGTTTTCCACCACTCTGTGAACTATCCCAATATTCTAAGCATATCCGCACGTCTCCCGCTTCGGTGAACCAGAGGATGTCAAAACGGGCGAGGAAATCCGGCCCGAGAAGTGTGCGACCTAGCCAGAGATTCGCCAAATCGGGGTACGTTGGATCGAGGTTGTACTGTACTTTGATATGAATACAAGAGTTGTAGTTGGAGGATGTTGAGTTGAAGAGTAGAAAGTGATCCATAGGGACCAGTGTCCTAGGATTATCGCTCTTTCTAGTTTATGAAAGTTACCGCCCAAAAGACGTGAGCTCGTATATGTGTGTGTTTGCAGCTGATGCAAAGGAAATTAGTAAAAATTTGAGAACAAAAAAACTAAAGTTCTACAATAAGTCTTTTACAACCATCAGGAATGGGCAGACAAATGGCTGCTAGGATTCAATCCAAATGGGTGTGTGCAATGATCAATCTAGTGTAGCAACGTTAGGTATGGAACGATACCTGAAGGAAATAAGAGGGAAAAGGGGAATGGAAATACGGTACAAGGAAAAAATAGACCCCCAGAAGTTGATATAATCCCAACACTTTCAGCAGCAGCTCACATGAACAGTACAGCAGCAGCAGCAGCAGCAGCAGCATGTGGAAAGTTAGCAAACGTAAGAACTATAAGGGTAGAAAAGCTGTTCACACTACCTTTGTAAGACAAATGCTGGAGTATGCAGTGTCAGCATTGAGCTTGCACCTTGCAAAACACATGGAAAACTTGAAGTTCCAAGGCTTGCAACTAGATTAGGACTAGAATTGAGAGCAGGTTGAGGGCATGTCCTTGTAACCTTAGATGAGAAAAAATACTGGGGACGTGATCACTGCATACAAGATTCCGAGGGAGAAAAGACAGTGCGAGCAAAAAAATATTTTTAAATTAGAGGTAGGACAAAGGGGCATTGGTGGAGGTTGGACTAACAATAGTTGTAGATGTGCAAGGAAATTGCCGTCCCATATATGGGTGGTCGGCAAATGGAATGCATTGAAGGAAAAGGGTGTAGCAAATTCCATTAACAACTTGAAAATGTGATGACCAAACCACACATCAAATGAAGATTTGGTCATCATATCTTCAGCCACGTTATTGTGACTCATTGTCTGCAACTTGAAAATGATTAGTTTTCATGCGGTAATTAGCAAGCCGGGTATAAATAGCTGCAAAGAGGGGAATAGTGGTTGATGTTGCTCCCGTGAGACTGTTAAGTAAAACTATAAATCCCTCAACTGTCTTCATTGTTTACTTTAAACTGTTGTCTTAAAGGAATAAGGAAGGCTTCTCGCTGCTTTACGAGAGTTGTATTCAATTCTTGGCATCTTGACTGGTGAGAGCTTGTGTGTCAGTATTGCAGTTAGTTGTTGTTGTTTACCACACTTGCCAGTGTGTTTTAATGGCCTGAGTGTATCTAGTAGTGTAATATGGTTGACTGATTACTGTCGGTGTTAGTGTGATGACTGTGTTCAAGTGTTATGACTGGTGGGTGGTGTTATGCACTTGTACTGCTATTACAAGACTTAACATTTTTGAGTTCTGTCCATACTTAACCAAATTTTTTTGTATTTTGTTTAGTTTATTGGTATTTTCTGCAGTCGTCTGCGGCTTTAGACAAACTTGCCAACCACGGTGGGAAAGCCCTCATCTCCTCGGAGCAGAGAGAGAGACTAAATGGCGTCCTAGAGAACTGGAGCTTTGTGCAGACCCTGAAGAGGGGTAGCTTAATGCAGAGGAGCGGCAGTGCTCTTGGCACGCCCGGGCCACGGACTGGTGTAGGCCAGGTGTGAAGCGCTTCTCTTTGGGTTTGTAACATTTGCATGGACATTGGGAAGAATGATTAAGTTACTAATTTGGTTGAACTAACTTGTGTATTGGTGAATTTGTAATAACTTTTGCACGTTTCGCTTTCAGTTACTGGCCGGTCTCTTGCGCAAATTTAAGATTGCCCTAGATAGATGAACTAGACTTTGAAGTCCTTATCCATGTCTGTTATTTTATTTGTTTAAGATTAATAAAGAATGTATGCACAATAGTTTGTTAAATGGCAAGAAACCTTTACAAAATACCTTTTTTTTTTTTTTTTTCTCTCCTCTCCCCAAACCCCCCCCCCCCCTCCCTCTCCAATAATATTAAGTTCTCAAGAGTGCTTCATGATCAATATCATAGGTGAATGTTATAAATTTTGGAAGTGGGCTGGCAGGGCTGGAGTACTGTACATGTGACTGTCCTGGTGGCTGGCAGGGCTGGAGTACTGTACATGTGACTGTCCTGGTGGCTGGCAGGGCTGGAGTACTGTACATGTGACTGTCCTGGTGGCTGGCAGGGCTGGAGTACTGTACATGTGAATGTCCTGGTGGCTGGCAGGGCTGGAGTACTGTACATGTGACTGTCCTGGTGGCTGGCAGGGCTGGAGTACTGTACATGTGACTGTCCTGGTGGCTGGCAGGGCTGGAGTACTGTACATGTGACTGTGCTGGTGGCTGGCAGGGCTGGAGTACTATACATGTGACTGTCCTGGTGGCTGGCAGGGCTGGAGTACTATACATGTGACTGTCCTGGTGGCTGGCAGGGCTGGAGTACTGTACATGTGACTGTCCTGGTGGCTGGCAGGGCTGGAGTACTATACATGTGACTGTCCTGGTGGCTGGCAGGGCTGGAGTACTGTACATGTGACTGTCCTGGTGGCTGGCAGGGCTGGAGTACTGTACATGTGACTGTCCTGGTGGCTGGCAGGGCTGGAGTACTGTACATGTGACTGTCCTGGTGGCTGGCAGGGCTGGAGTACTATACATGTGACTGTCCTGGTGGCTGGCAGGGCTGGAGTACTGTACATGTGACTGTCCTGGTGGCTGGCAGGGCTGGAGTACTATACATGTGACTGTCCTGGTGGCTGGCAGGGCTGGAGTACTATACATGTGAAACTCTTGCCTAACAGACTAAAGGAAGCTCAAGAGCGCACAGAAAATATACCTAACACAAATGTTTGTGTTGAAAAAAGTCTTAAGTTCAAGTTCATTGCCTGTCTTATACTGTTAAAAATATTCAACTTGTGCTATTGGTTAAAAAAAAATGTACATACAAGAAAAATAAGCCAGCAGTAATTTTAGGCAGCAGAGGCACTAAGCACCGGTCGTAGATAACAATCGGCACGCCTGTGACCACATGTGGCACATAGGGGGGGGGGGGAGAAATGCCAGTTAAAAGTTGCACACCTGGGAATGGAAAGTTCTCATTTGATTTATTAAAGCTGCCATGTTATGTATGTTCACAATAAACAAATGGAATGAATTTGATTTGTATTAACCAACAGCATAAATCATAACGATCACAAATTTTCATTAACAATGCTGTATTGAAAATCATTTACAATGTATAATAACAATTTCCAACTATCGGAGAGATGATAAAAGGCAATATTTACAGAAAACCCACAATTGATACAAGACATGTATGTTCCTTAGAAGTAATTCTCTGTTTGGACCGTAGAGGAGTTATCTAGCACGTGTTGCTGGGCCAATACTGTTGGTTTATTCCAGATTGGTGCCCGAGGTATGGCACTTGCCCCACTGCTGTTTTTCAGACCAAAATTAAAAGGTATGGCTCTGTATCATCCATTGCAGGAGATAGACAAATTGGCATGAAAATTTCCTGTGTGGAAGGTATCGAGATCTGCAAGCTAATGTGGTCTTTGACTAAGCACTAGAAACATAACTTTTAAGTAACATTCTAGATAATTAAGCTTGGTAAACTTAAAAGAAATAAAAGGTACTAGACACAACCAGATTTCAGAGAGAGGTGTGTAAAGAATGTGAATGTCAGTTTGACATTTAGTGAGCGTAACAAATTGCTTAACCAGAAAATTAATATTGGATAATGATAATCTGGAATTCAGGGATTCCACCACAATGTCCTTAATATTCACATCACTTGTGCTTTTGTTTTGAGTACTGCTTGGTACTCTTCCCTTTTCACAGCAGAGGTGTCTGAAATGGAGGGAATAGTGAACATATTGTGCAAACATGTTGTATATAAAGTACCAAAGTTATTAGTGTCTCGAGGCTTTCAAAACGTACGCCTCAGAGAAGACTAGCGGTAGTGTCTTTATCTTCTTGAGGTTATCTTGAGATGATTTCGGGGCTTAGCATCCCCACAGCCCAGGCCTCCTTTTTGTCACCCCCCCCCCCCTATCCCCAGGAAGCAGCCCATAACAGCTGTCTAACTCCCAGGTATCTATTTACTGCTAGGTAATGGCCATCAGGGTGAAAGAAACATTTTGCCCATTTGTCTTCGCTTCCCCTGGGGATCGAACCCGGAACGTCGGCACCACGAATCCGAGGCACTGTCCACTCGGCTGTCGGGCACCCAGATATCGCATAGTATATACATGAAAGATACTGGAAGGCCAGATTCCTAATTGTGAATAGAAAAATAACATGCTGGGACACAAGATATGGTTGAGAATGCAGAAGAGACCGTGTAGGGGTGCCAAAGCTCAGAGGACACAACATTGGATGTCCACGGCACAACATTGGATGTCCACGGCACTGTCCTAACAAATACAGTATAAGAAATATTGCTGGAACAAGAGTGGAAGTGTTAAAGAACAAAAAGCAAAAGTTTCTGCTGGACATTCGAGAGCAACTGGGTTGTAATAGCTATGCAGTCCTGTGAGCCACTTAGAGTAACAGCGTTCTAGATCAAATTCTCCAAAGATAAGCCTGGTTCTAGGGTGGGCTTGGAGTAGAATGACTCGGCAAAAATCCCCTCCAGGTATTCACAGAGGAGGTAGTAAAGCTGGTGCTAAGATTATAGACCAATAGCTTTAACATCATAAAAAAAAATCTCTAAGTACGATCACAAAGCACATGGAATCTGTCTACATAACCATGAGCAATACGGGTTCCGAACAGGGTGCTCCTGCCTCACATTTGCTAGAGCACCATGACGTGATCTCTAGCTGCTATAGAAGACCAACAAAATACTGATGTACACAAATTTTGCAAAAGCCTTTGACAAATGTGACCATGCTGGTGTTGCATACAAAATGTGAAAAAAGGAATTACTGGCAAAGTTGGTGGATCTTTAACTTCCTAACAGAACCCAGTGTAGTAGTCAACAAAAGTAAAATCTGAATTTTTCACCCTGAAAAGCTCTGGTCCATAAGGTATTGTACTTGCTCAGGTAATTTTCCTCATATCAGACAGACAAGGATACAAACTATAGTACTTTATCATCCTTTCCAGATGACACTAGGATTTTCAAGAGTAGACAACATAGAGGACACGGCAAACCTGCAGTCTAATGTTAATCTTTCAGTGGGCTACAGAAAATAACATGTTTAATGCGTATAAGTTAGTTACCGAGCTACGGAAAAAACGAAATGTCAAAGCAGAAACCACATACAAACATCAAACCACACTATTGAAAGTGTACCGGAAAAATTACAAATAGAGCAGTGGCTATTTGGGCAGCTGGAATGCCAAGCACATTAAAAAAAAAAAAGTAAAAAAAGTTAAAACTGCTATGGATCTCTTTCTGGTGAGGTAGCTGCAGGATAAAGTACAGAGTGAAAAAACTTAGTTATTTTTTTCTGTATTAAAATATTTAACAATATACACACAAAAAAGCTTCTCAGTGACTTGGCTTAATAATAGTGCAAAAATGTAATGACACAGACAAGTGAATGTTATGTTAAGATCAAAATTTATGATGCTGGAATACTATGTACATAGGCTGTGTAAATCTACCACCACCCAGGGGAGCATGAAGCAGATGTAGCAGCTTTGGAACACAGAGTATGCTGATGTGTAGTGGCTGGTGGGCTCCTTATATACACAGGTGAAGCTGTGTATTGGCTGGTGGGCTCATTACACAGGTGAGGCTGTGTAGTGGCTGGTGGGCTCCTTATATACACAGGTGAGGCTGTGTAGTGGCTGGTGGGCTCCTTGTATACACGGGTGAGGCTGTGTAGTGGCTGGTGGGCTCATTATATACACGGGTGAGGCTGTGTAGTGGCTGGTGGGCTCCTTATATACACGGGTGAGGCTGTGTAGTGGCTGGTGGGCTCCTTATATACACGGGTGAGGCTGTGTAGTGGCTGGTGGGCTCATTACACGGGTGAGGCTGTGTAGTGGCTGGTGGGCTCCTTGTATACACGGGTGAGGCTGTGTAGTGGCTGGTGGGCTCCTTGTATACACGGGTGAGGCTGTGTAGTGGCTGGTGGGCTCCTTGTATACACGGGTGAGGCTGTGTAGTGGCTGGTGGGCTCCTTGTATACACGGGTGAGGCTGTGTAGTGGCTGGTGGGCTCCTTATATACACAGGTGAGGCTGTGTAGTGGCTGGTGGGCTCCTTATATACACAGGTGAGGCTGTGTAGTGGCTGGTGGGCTCATTACACGGGTGAGGCTGTGTAGTGTCTGGTGGGCTCATTACACGGGTGAGGCTGTGTAGTGGCTGGTGGGCTCATTATATACACGGGTGAGGCTGTGTAGTGGCTGGTGGGCTCCTTGTATACACGGGTGAGGCTGTGTAGTGGCTGGTGGGCTCATTACACGGGTGAGGCTGTGTAGATGGCATTGGTGTGCAGATAATTGGAGGCCGGCAGACGCAAATGAGCAATGTGCTTGTTGACCGGCGAGTGCAGCTGGCCTCCCAGACGCCAAGTGTGCTGGTATGACGGGTACTAGAGGTGGTAGGGTGGTAGAGGCCCGTCTAGACATGGCTCCTGAGAACATGTTGTTGAATGGGTCTGTTCCTTCATCGCATAATCTCCTTTCCTAAGGAGATTCTTGCGACAAGAAAAATCTCTTTAAAAGATGGAGTAATCATGTCGGAAGACCTTTTGAAAAACACGACAAAGTTGTTGTCACAGCTGTGATTAAGATGACAGGCTGGATAACGAAAACCTTCCAAACGAGATGCACACAAGTGATACTTTTAAGACATTAGCACTCTGTAGAGTAGAATACTGTTAAATACTAACAGCCCCATTCAAAGCTGGAGACATTGCTGACCTGGAGAGCATGCAAAGATCCTTTACGGCTAGAATTCATTAAATAAAACGTCTAAATTATTGTGACTGCCTAAAAATTTTAGATCTCCATTCCCTGTAGTGCAGGTGAGAGATTGATTGATTGATTCATAATACAATGGGGCCTCGACTTCCGATGCTAATCCGTTCCCAGAGACGGATCGGAAGTCGAAATATCAGAAGTCGAAGCGAATTTTCCCATAAGAAATAAAGGGATTTGAATTAATCCGTTCCCCACCCTCCAAAATATTAACATACAAATACATTTTATACTGAATACAATGTTTTTTTCTAACTATAATACAGTACCAAAGTTACTCTTACCTTTATGGAGGGCTCTTGATGGCGTATGGAAGATGGTGATGGGGGAGGAGGAAAGTTGTTACTGTTTGGAAGGGGAGTCCCCTTCCATTATCACATCAGGCAGTGATGTTTTCTCTGGGGTACTCTCTCTCCTATGTTTTGCCTGAATACCACTAGGACCTGGTTGTGGTTCAGTGCTTGTTTGTCTCACTACAAATTTGTCAAGAGACATTTGTTTTTCCATTCGTTTTAACATTTGTCTGTAATGATGCATCACTTTAGCACCCATAATGTCCTTTTTCTTAGCTAGTATGGTGGATATCGTTGACTGAGATTTGTTGTACTGCCTAGTCAGTTCACCTACCCGCACACCATCTTCATATTTATGAATGATCTCTTGTTTCTGCTCTATGGTCATTCTTACATGGGATCTCATATGTTGAGCCTTACCACTGACTTTCCTGGGACTCATGGCATATTATATAATAATTACTTTAATGTTCAAAATGCAAAAAATCACCACAAAAGCGGAATTTCTTATAGGCGCGATCGTCACTAAGCGGGCAGCTGTAGTAAACTCGGGCAGGTCAGACCGCTTGACTGGGAACCACGCGCTCGGCCAATCGGAACGTGTACCAACAAATATCGGGTGTCGACGACACCATCGGATGTTGAGTCGCATTTTTTGATGAAATTTATATCGTAACTCGAATTTATCGTAAGTAGGGGCAATCGGATGTTGAGGTGCCACTGTAATTTAAAGTTGGAAAATATTAAGAGGACTGGTTCCAAATCTGCACACAGAATACCAAATGAGTCCAGGAGGCATGGCAGGATGTGCAAAATAGCCCCACTGAAGAGCAGAGGCACAATAGGCACGCCAAGAAGGAACTTGATAAAAATCAAAGACCCAAGACTTTTCAACACTTTCCCTTCACATTCGGGACATAACTGGCTGACTTCTCGCAGTGTTCAAAGGAGAGCTTGACGAGCCCTTTCAAAGGAAACCTGATCAACCAGACTGTGACTTGTACATCAGCCACATCAAACAGCCTGGTTAATCAGACTAGAAACCAGGAGGCCTAGTCAGAGACAGCTTTGGGAACATTGATCCGCAGAATCTTCAACAGGTAATGTTGGGCAAGGTTAGTGGCCGTTGGGTCGAGCTCAAGGCACAGTGAGGCTGCCGTATCACTTAGGGGTGGTACAGCAGTCTACCTCATCTACTGTTGATGCAAGTGACTTAGTCCAGTACCACTGCAACCTGTCCTCAGACCAAGTCCATTCTATCCACCGGTCTACTAAGACGCATTCGTACATTTTAAAATGCTGTTCATTCAAAACGGGTATTTTTTAAAATATAAATTAATATTAATACATAAAATATCAATTAATATTAATACATATTAGCAAACTGTGCATATTTAGGCATTGGTTAGGTTAGGTATTTAGGTTGTGTTGGAGATTATTTGTATTGAACATGGGTGAAGGGTTTACAGCATTGTAGTTCAAACAAATCAACGAAGCACTTGTTCCGGAAGTGTTCGGACGTCATCAGTCAAGTCGTGTGTAAACCGTTCTTTATTCATAAACGGGGGAGTGTTTGGCAGGTGCATGAAATGGACTTTGGCCCTTTGTTTAGAGGACGGGTTGACCACTGCTGCTATCCTGACTGGTGGTGGAAAATGTCCCGAAACAAGATTGTATTCTACTTACACTGATGCCATATCTGGTAAATGTGGAAGAAGCACTAAAATAGGATCAACTCTGATCAAACTGATACTGTACACAACTAGCAAAGTCTTGTCATTATGATTGTTTGTCTATTTACTAGCTTTCAGGGACGTCTTGCCATTTTCAGGGAGATGTCCCTGAAAGTTAATAAATAGGCAAACTATATCATAATGACAAGACATGGTTGTGTACAGTGCAAGTTTGATCAGAAGCCAGTCCTATTTTAGTGCTTCTTCCACATTTACCAGATATGGCATCAGTGTAGGTAGAGGACAATCTTGTTCTTGGTAACGGGTTTATTTTTTTTAATCGATGATGGATGTCGAATACTCAGCCATACATACATTACGGTAAAGTGGTGGTGCTAAAGGTGCAGGGGAAAATTGGATTTTGAGACATTTTCCTGGATTCGTAACTAGGGCAGAATTTGCCTGGTGTCAAAGACCTGCGTCAACTTTGACCTTTCCAATACACAGGTACTCGTGTAGCCGTGAGGAATATTGGAGGACGGCTATATAAAGAAAAACAACCCTAAGTCAAAAATGTGCTGAAGGCTGGAAAGTTTGATATTGCACATTTGAGACAAAGCCGATGATTTTAGAATGGAATAGAAATGAATAATTATCGTAGTTGCATGATGAGTGTTTACCGATATAAGAATATTGTACGTACAGTCTATCACAGTCGGGCTCCTCTATAATACTATCGTCACTTAAATAATAGCAGTTAAATGTATATTTTGACATTTTTAGGAGATGCTGTGGTCACAAGCTGAAAAGCAGTGCTGTTAGCTCATGTGTGCACCAGCCTTAGTTGCTCACTCAGTACTGAGGCTCTTGCACCCGGGAATGTTACCCATGATTTGTTTATAGTATTATTAACACTATCGGTCACTGGACAGGCGCGCGGTAAACTTAGGGGTCATGCACCCGATGTGCGGGTGAGCGTGCAGTGACACCTAAATGTGTATACTCGTTTCAGCTTTCTCACCTTAATTCTCGTGCTACGTCGCTCGTTTTGGTATCATTGTGCTTGCAATTAAATTCCCTACAGGTGTGTATAAATATAATGTCCAAAAGCCTGGCGTGACTCCCAACAGCAAAGCCTAAAGTCGGCAAAAGTTACCCGTGAGCGCACAAAATCAGTAAAATGTCCATACTCGTTCCATTTTTCTCACCTTAATTCTCGTGCTATGTTGCTTGTTTTGGTATCATTGTGTTCGCAATTAAATTCCCTACAGATGTGTGTGGATATAATGTACAAAAGTTTGGAGTGCCTCCCCGCAGAAAAGCCTAAAGTTACCCGTGAACGAGCACCAATTTGTACACTGCAACCTAATGTGTATACTCGTTCAGTTTGATAACATCAATTTTCGTGTTACATCTTTCATTTTGGTATCAAATTGTTCGCAATAAAAAGTGCATATTTTAAAACTAGTCCCATAATAATAGAGCAATAACTGGAATTTTAACATTTTAATTCTGGAAGCTCATCATAAAATTATTTGTCTTTCCAGTGTTCTGACATAAATTTTGGTTACATCTTTCATTTTGGTATCAAATTGTTCACGACGTAAAGGCGCGCATTTTAAAACTAGTCCCAACATAATAGCATAATAAATATAATTTTAACAAATATTTTAATATTTTGACCAAAAGCCTATTTATAATCATATAAGTGTTCGGACATCAAGTTTCATGTTACATCTTTCATTTTGGTATCAAATTGTGCGCATTCTAAAGGCGATTATTTTGATACTATCCCGAGGTCAATTGGATAAAAAATTAATTTTATACAAATATTTTTTGTAGTGGATGCAAGTCCGGTCCAAAGTTAGGACTCTGGAGAAAAATAATGGACGCGAGTCCGGTCCAAAGTTACCGATAGTGTTAATTGCTGCCAATTATGCAATTTGTCAAGATCGTGATCTTCCACATTGCCAAAACCACTTGTGCAATGCTCCTATACCTTCAGGATTAAGATAGAGGAGGGATCAAAGTAGTGTTGCAGTTTACCTAGAAGAGTTGGCAATGAATGGCTGTCTTTGAAAATTGGCATCAAATGCTCACTAAACAAATATCACAGATTTAATGCAAAATCATTTATCGACTACTGGGACAATTTTATGGAAACTATAATCGTGCAACCCATTCACGCACTTGCTCTGTCAATATTGGCTTATTTAATAAGTGCATATGTGACATGCTAATTGATTGTGAATATTTTAGTTTACCTTGAAAAGCTTCATAGAAAACACCGACCTCGCCTAACCTTCTTGGTATGTTAAGATAAGCATCTTATTGCTTCTTATTTACAATTATTACTTGACCTATCAACAGTATAGGTTAAGTAATAATTGTAATTAAGAAGCAATAAGATGCTTATCTTAACATATTAAGAAGGTTAGGTGAGGTCGGTGTTTTCTATGAAGCTTTTCAAGGTAAACTAAAATATTCACAATCAATTAGCATGTCCCACATGCACTTATTAAATAAGCCAATATTGACTATAAGCAAGTGCGAGAACGGGTTGCAACCATCTATGGATGGCATTTAGTAATGTTAGACAGAAGTGGATATATTAAAAGTTCTGAGGATATAGTTTATACAATTGATTCTTAACTAGTGAAGGATTGGCCGGGTGTATGCATGTTACAGTATTGGTGAATTGTGGAACCCTGTAAATATTGCACAAGTAGAGGACATTTTGCATAATGAATTCTTGGAATTGAGAAGTATTCCAGGGATGTTGATCCTTTACCAGTGCCATAAACAATATAATGCTCTTGAAGTACATTGTACAAAGTGCCGGAGCATTAGAAAGTGTTACAAGCATTTGTGTGCATAGAAATGTTAACTGCAGGCTCAAGTGTTGAAGTTGACTCGGTAGTGATGACCACGTAGGAAGCATGCAGTAGAGGGCATAATAGCAAAGAACTGCTGTCAAGAAGAAAATGGCCACAAATTATATGTTAAAAGTTAATGGAACAAGATGTGCAAAGCACTTTTGACCCCCCCCCCCTCCCCATCTCTCCTCATAGCTCATGCCCCTTGGTTTGGGCACTAGTCTGGTGGACATGACCACTGGTGATAACCAACCACTGTCTTCACATTTTCACATTGGCACATTTTCCACCACGGTGGCAAAGTGCTATGTACATCTCTTTGCTAAATAAGAGGCCAAGGGAGACATATAATGCAATAAATTTTCCCTGTAGCTTCTAAAAGAAAGAAGTGGTATATGCTTGCATATTACAGAAAAGTATGGCAGGAAGTGGTACTCTGGTTCAGCACTGATTAAATATTGCTAGTTCCAATTTTCAGGAAGTCTCACTGTTGTTCCAGTCATTTGACCCTAAATAGCATTCTTGATTAGTCAGATCCTTTATCACCTGCCAGATCTTTTTGCTCTTGTATTTGTATCCTTAGTAATATTTAGGATGTTTACAATATCTCGAGTGTATTTGCATCTTATAGCTTGGTGCCATTTGATAATTACTTAGACAAGTGCTACTAATTTGCATTCCTTATAATTGGAGAAAGTTATCAAGGAAATGTTGGAGCGCACTAATAATTTTGATAACCAAATGGAGTCATTTCATAGTGGGACACATTTAACTTGTGGGCACTTAATGGAAGGCCGCCTTGCTCCTTATTGTCCGAACTGTATTGTCCTTGATTGGTCTTGCGTATCCTTGTTGAATGTCCCAATTTTCTGGACATGCGCATATCTTGCTTCCCAACTCCCCCTCCCTGTCTGGCTCATTGTTGCTGTGAGGGGGGCTTGGTGGGCGGCTGCCAGTGTGTGATGGTCCATGGGACAGTCCTCTGTCCTTTTGTGGCCTTATAATCCTGCTGCTGTCCTCGCTAATTTTACTGGACAACTTTTCCTTTTCCTTTTGTTTCGTTTTTCTCCCCCTCTTCTTTCTATTTGTCATTTCCCGCTGACATTGTGCCTGTTTTGATCATTCTTTTGGCCTTCTTTTGTTTTGATGCCCGGGTGTTTGAGGAGGCATACTCTTGCACCCGTAGAACTGTAGTACCCAACATCTCGAGCAAGGGGACCCTTTTATTGTCAATCCTCCTTTCGTCACTGAACCCGATCTCGATGGACTGATGGTTCTTAAGGTGGTGTTTGTGGGGCGTATACTCAAGACCCCCAAGGGGACCCTGGCAAGATTGGCAACATGTCTCTTGTTGGGTGTCCTGCCTCTAATTGTGGCTCCATGGTGAATGGGGAAGGGGGGGGGGCACATTCGTGAATGAACGTCTTTCCTCTCGTCTCTGTCGATCTGTTCCTCTTGTACCTTCTCAGGCTCGTGGGGTGGGCGACCAAGCCCCTGAGTCAGACTGTGTTGGAAGACCGGGCTCTGTAGCCCCCACTGCATTGGGCCCTGACCTTGCTGCTCCTCTGACCCCTCCTGATTACTCCCCTTGGCTCCCCTTCCTCCTCTGTGGTTGGGTCGAGATACAAGCTCTCGGTGGTGACCACCTCGTCCCCTGGCATGGCTCAGTCTCTCATTGTGACTACTGCGTCTTTTAACCACTCTCTCTGGGGGTTCTCAACGCTGTCCACGCCATGGCTGCACTCGCACAATCCCTTCCCATACAGATGCGTACCACACCTTGTTTGGTCCTGCTTCATGGGCCAAATACTTTGATCTCATCCCTCTGGATTCTTCGCCTCCTGACGATTTCTCCCTCCAGAGGCACCTTGTTGATTCCGTAGATGCCTCTGTTACTTTCAACCCCACCCGTCTCGGTACACATGTCGTTGCTGCTGCTCCTCAGGATGCAGCCACCCGCTTGGCCGCCTTATCCTGCCTAAGCGAGACCCCTGTTTGGGTCTCCAAGAATGCTCGGTTGAATGCCAGTGTTGGCACTGTTCTCTTTCCACCCCATGTTGCGGCCAGTGTTAGGAATCTACAGACCTGCCACGAAGATATTTGGCATATTCTCGAAGCCCAGGGCCATTCTATCCTCCAGGTAGACATGTTTACTCGTCCCCCTCGTGGTCGTCGCCGTCAGCCCCCTTCGGGTTGTGAAGATTACCTCTGATGGTAGGAGCCTTCCACCCTGTCATTCTTGCTGGTGCAAGAATGACAGGGCAGAAGGCTCCCTTCCCTCCTCCCCTTCTCCCCATCCCTTCTTCCCCCCTTTCCCCCCTCCCCTTCCCCCAATGTGGTGTGGGGCACTCGGGGGGGGGGGGGGGGGGGTGGACTACTCGGGGGGGAGGAGGTGGTGTGGACTACTCGGGGGGGGGAGGTGGACCAGTGGTGGCCATGGCTAACCGCCCTGCCTTCTCGTGGGTGCTTGTTTGTCTCGCTAATATACAATAGTGTGATAAATATTGGATTAGCCACCTCAGTTTCATTGAGGATACCATAAACGTTGGCAGTAAGAGAAACGTAGGCTTTAAGGCAACTAATTTGATGTTGAATGACTTCATATGCCAGCACACAAGTGAAAGCTCATGTTTAAACAAGTGTGTCACTTGAGTAATGGCTTCTTTGAAATTCTTAAATATTTGACAAAGCTTGTATTTTTCAGTCTGTGGAAATGAAGGAGAAGTTAGTGGAGTACATCACCAACCCTAATGGCGAGGGTTTGACCATTGACCGTCATGTGAATGCCCATGATCGGGGGAAGCTCTACCGTAACCAGGGTGACGTCTTCAGCATCGAGGATGACGATGGTGAACGTGTGTATTCTCTTATCGATGAACCTGTGTGTGCTTGCTTCATTATTACCGATTGGACCTTCACAAATTTTTGGCTTGAGTCTGTTAAAATGATGTATAATACAGTACTGTATTGTTTGCCTACTGGTACTGTTAAAATGTTGTATAATACAGTACTGTATTGTTTGCCTACTGGTACTATATTGTTAAGCAGAGGAAACCTGTTACAGGGAAGTAGTATTACTAGTCAGAATCCATGTACATACTGGTCACTGATTTGGTGTTTCCAAAAGTTGTGGCATGATAGTGTGCGAGTCAGTAATGCACGATACACCACCGTGTAGTTGCTAGTTTGATTCATGTGTGTGAAAGACAGTAATGTACAATACAACACCATGCACTATGTAGTCACTATAGTTTGATTCATGTGTGTGAAAGACAGTAATGCACAATACAACACCATGCACTATGTAGTCACTCTAGTTTGATTCTTATTGACACGCACTGTGATGACCAAACCACACACCAGAAGATGAAGAAACAACATTTCTTCATCTTCTGGTAGGGTTTTGGTCATCATATATTCAGCCATGTTATTGTGACTGAAGAGTTTAAACACATGTTCTTCCCGTGGAGACCCGACTTCCTTTCCAATGTAGTGGTGTAGACAACATGACTTCCCAGAACACGGGCAGGTGGATGGTTCCTCATGCGTGGTACTTGCCCTGGGCCTGCCAAGCTGACAAGATGTTTCTTCAACATATTTTGTCAATGACTGAACAATGACATACATTTGTACTTGACATATTGTCTATTTTTCAAGTACATCTTATATGCATTAGCATAAGGACAACTAGATGGGAAAAATAATTTCGTACCTGCGCTGTCATCACTAGTGTTATATCACACTAATACCATGATTAAGGATTGGACATAATAATCATTTAATTAAGAGGAGAAATTTGCTCAACTTTCCAGTCTGAGCAACTTGAAAGTTGTCCAGCATGGACCCAAACGTTGTCATTCTCCATTTTCTGATGTGTGGTTTGTCAAGACTGTAGCCATGTACGAGTTATTAGTAAGTGGTCTGGACTGAAGAGGTAATCATAGTCTCTCCTGTCCACAAAGACAGGAGACCTTGTGGAGTGTACGCTCTTCTGTCCACAAGGACAGAAGTGCTGTCCTCATTGAATGACTGAACTTGAATAGCAAGAGATGTGAATAACACCCACAGTAGAGAGAGCTAGGCAGGATGTGATGTTATCTTCTGCAAAGTGAGTGACAAGTTAGCACTACAAACACCACAACCACTAAAGTCGGCAAATAATACAAACACTATAACCATTTAGACTTTTGAATATCCGACACAGGTTCTCCTACAGGGATTTGCCAGGTTGGTGCCGCCTTTTGATAATTATAACCACCTGGGGCCAGATTCACGAAGCAGTTACGCAAGCACTCACGAACCTGTACGTGTTTTCTCAACCTTTGGCAGCTTTGTTTACAATTATTAAACTGGTAATGAGCTCCGAAACACAATGGGGCTGTTTATAACAATAACAAGAGTTGATTGGGTAGTTTTCAAGCTTGTAAACTGTTTAATACAGGTAACCAAAACCGTCAAAGATTGGGGAAAGATGTTCAGGTTCGTAAGTACAGTACTTGTGTAACGGCCTCGTAAATCTGATCCTTGAAATACAAGCCAAGCGAAGATTACGAACTATAAGAACTATAGCAAGTCATTGTGACTTGCTATAGTGTGCGTGCTCATAACTATGAATTCCTTTTACTACTTGTACCTGTTACAGCAGCCTACAATGCATCTCTTAAATGTCAGTCATAGTTTTACAAAAATCACAAATAAAGCTCTTGTGAATGGTTAATATAAGGGCCAGAAATAATGCCAATGTGAAAATGCAATGTAGATCATTAATTTGCCTGCAATTTTCCCCAACAGATAACCGAGAAACAGAGCGGTTGGAAGTGGTGAAGCTGTCTCAGTGGCTAAAGAAACCCGATGTGGTGTCGGCCTTTTCGTGTCACCAAGTTAAAGAAAATGGATACATGTACAATTGGTAAGTTTGTCTTCGAGGGAGAGATGAAAATGGCTTTTGGGAGCTGGTTGTAATTACCAAAGTGTAGTTACAGAATGAGCTGTGCTCGTGGTGTCCTGTCTTAGCAGTATGCTTTGAAACAGACGGTTTTGTCACCTTTTCATGCGTACCAACTGTCTACTACTCTTCAAAAGTGAACTTTCTAATGTGTTTTTCGGCATCTTTGTTTCCATAGTTTGAATGTACAACCTCTTCTAGCTGTGGTATATGTATAACCTCTAACCCCTACTTGTGCATTTTGATTCTCGGTTCTGGAAGCCAATTTTTTAAATGCCTTCGCACTTTTCCTGTTAGTGTGCTTCACGAGATAAGGGCACCATGCAACTTCTGCACATTCAAATTTTGGTCTTGCAAAAGTCGTGAATAGTATTATTAATTTCACCACCCACATGTAAAAACTATGAAGTTTGAAAGCATAGCACATGCTCCTTACACAGTTATGTGGTCCTCTGGTGACGGTCTACTATCCACAACCACTCCGTCTCTTCGAGGAGCTGGGTGTTCTCTGGCTTTGAGGAACTAGGTATAAACTAAGGATGCATCCAGGATTTATGATTGAGGAAAATAAGGGGGTGGGGGAGGTTCATTTATAATAAACTTATTTTAATTGGCAGAAACTGGGAATTAAAATGGCCACATTAAACTGTTTCTACGAAATTCTTGTTTTTCCTGCAGGCATTAAATTACCCAATACACAAACACAGTAGTACACTGCCTCATTAACCCTTAAGCTGCTAAGGGGTCCTGAGGAGATTTACACCCCCTGTGTACAAGAAAACAAAAAATTATAAATTTTGTTAGTCTTCCAAATATGTTAGTGTTCCCTGAGCATGGGGAAAAAAAAAAAAAAATCTTAGGTGACATATTTTGGTCATAATAAGCTGAGGAAGTCTGGCAAAATGTGGGTGATGACAGAGCAGTTGTCAGAGGCAGTCTGCGTCACCCGAGCTGTCAAGCGGGAGTTGCTACAAAGATATTGCCTAATTATTTCAATGTCTGATTTTTTCTTAGTTTTTTTGCAGTAATACAGTGGCACCTCAACTTACAATAATTTTGAGTTACGATGTAAATTTGATAGAAAAAAGCAACTCTACTTACGATAGTGTCGTTGACTAACGATATTTGTTGGTACACGTTTGGGTCGACCGAGAACGTGGTTCCCGGTCACATGGGTCGACCTATCTCAGTTTACTAGAGCTGCCCGCTTAGTGACGATCACCCCTATAAGAAATTTTGTTTTTGTTGTGATTTTTTGCTTTTTGAACATAACTGGTTATTATATATCATGCCATGGGTCCCAAGAAAGTCAGTGATAAGGTTCAAACTAAGAAAATAGTTGAGGCAGTAGAGGATGTCCCTTCCTCAAGAAAATGTGTGAAGTATGGGAAGAACTGCAAAGTTTTGTTGAAAAAACTTGCCCAGATAAAGCTGTAGCAGGCCGTTGCATTGACCTTTTAAATGACAATGTGATGTCTTACTACAGACAAGTGTCAAAATGTAGGGAAAAAAAGTGCCTTTAGAAAGATTCTTAGTAAGACAAGCAAGTCTTAGTGGTATGCAGGCAAAACACACCAGTGTGTATCCCAGAAAAGTCCTCACTGCCTGATGTTATAATGGAAGGGGACTCCCCTTCCAAACAGTAACACCTCTCCTCCTCCCTCCTCATCACCACCTTCCATACGCCATCAAAAGTCCTCCATAAAGGTAAGATACACATATGTACTGTATTGTAGTTAGAGAAAAAAATTGTATTTAGTATAAAATGTATTTGTAAGTTAATATTTTGGAGGGTGGGGAACAGATTAATTAAATTCCCTTCATTTCTTATGGGAAAAATCGCTTCGACTTAAGATACGTCTCTGGGAACGGATTACCATCGTAAATCGAGGCCTCGCTGTATTATTCAAGTGTAGTGTGATAGATTTATATAATAAAAAGGGTGAATCATCACTACTCAAAAGTATGGTATGCATATTAGTGATTAAATTATATTCATAAAACAACATAGTTTTGCTGTTATTACACTATACACAAGTCATATACAAGTATCTACATGTTTTGTTCACCACAACTGTTCAACGAAGCTGATATAGTTCAGGCACTGAGAGATGTTGCTACACATTCAGCTGGCGGCTGCCTCCCTTCCTCCCTCACTAAGTAAAGGCTAGATGCAGTAAAATTACTTCCCCAACAATACTGTTTGTGGTGTTATTACACTGTGGTGTTATTACACTATATACAAACATTATATATAAGTATCTACATGTTGTATGCACCGTAACTGTACACCTAAGCTTGTAGGACTCATAATGGCCACCCTCTACACAGCTAGACAAGTCATGCAGACGACGCTATCTCTGCCACCCAAATGGCTCCTCTCAACATAATCCTTTTGCCGTTATGTATAATGTGTATTAGTGTAATAAGTATCTACATTTGTGTTCACCATAGAGACCCACCGAATGGTATGGCGAGTGCAGACAATAACAGTTGGCCACACAGTCGGTAAACGAGGCTATCTATCAGCATTACTCCTCTCACACAGCACTAATTATCACAACAATCCTGCTATTATTACAATCCTGGTAATTTTTTTTTTTTTTTTTCATTTTTATCAGTCGGGGTCTTCTGTAATTGTCATTGCTAAATAATAGCAGTTACATACAGTATTTATTTTGACAATTTTAGGCAATGCTGTGGTCACCAGCTGAACAGCAATGCTTATGCTGCTTATGCTTATACGCAGCTTATGCTGCGTGCGCCAGCCTTGGTTGCTCACGGTTCTGTGGCTCTTACACCGGACAATGTGGCCCACGAATGTTGCGTTGTTGCGTGCCCACGCCACCCAGCGTGCAGCTCGTGCCCACGCCTAAACCCTTAGACCGAGCAATACATACATAGATGATTTGAGTAACATTACCAATACCGTGTAATATATTAATAGCCGTTTTAGTGTCTAGCGCGCTCATTTAAACGCCCCGCGTGGGATAGGGGCAGCTGTAGTGCAGCCACGACCGATAGTTGGCAGACGCCACTATTATAGACTCGTGGGTTGGTTGGTGTTGTCGTCGTTGATCCTTCTCTACGGACAACCCAACCCACAACTCGGTAGAGTGCTTATACTAGGAGATCACCCTTGGCGCTTCTGGCTCTTGGAGAGGGGCTCAACGTCACACGTTTAGGGGATGCGGCTCCAACACTTAGCCTCGTTGTCACGTGCACACACCCACTCGAGCCGCTGTGACTCCCCACTCTCTCCTTATGAGATATGATCTCCTCAATCCCCTATGACTTACTAGTATTACCTCCTACCCTGTCCACAGCAGTGGTTCTTGGTTCTTTCTCTCTCTCTCTCTCCTTCTTTACTACCTCCTGGGAAGCCTCACTAGGACAAGGGCAAACACCAGCAAATTGTGACACATTTACTGAACAAAGCACATACACGATACATACACACATATAATAATAATGAATCCTATACTCTATAATATCACAATCAGGTTGCACTCCAATACCATCAGAACTCTATTATCAGCTTATCAAGTGGTATCCTATCTCCTGGTTCACCACCTGATACTATTAACCTCCTCAAGTTGGTCAAGCCTACATACACTGTTGCACTATCAGCAAGGTAATGTACATATAGAAAATCAGCATTTGAATGCAATAACATATATCAGTATAAATGTTCATTGATACACAACAATGATTAATCGATCACTGTCAGTCCTCGAGCACATACATCTGTAGGTAATCAAGCCTACGACTGCAACTCTAAGCTTCAGAATAAATCACTCCTTGACATAAGAATGCAAACAGTCACTCACCTCTCACTGCGTCTTGCACGCTACTGACAACCAAACACTATCAACTCCCTATAAGTAATCCACCAGAACTTCCCCTTCCACCTCTGGAAGTTCACAACCCTAATATCCTTAGGTTCTTCCGGGCTTCACTACCAGGATCCTCTGCAGCTCCTCCAGGCTGCTATCATGAAGTTTCCTTGTGCAACTACGGTGCTTCACCCTTCTGTTAGGTTCTTCCACAGCTCTCTTGGCTGCTACACCACCTCTACAGAAGCACGTGACACTCCTCTTCACTGCTGCTTCTCCTCACAGCTCGAGGTCCTCTGCTCCACTACCTTGGAGTCTCATCAGCTACATCATCTGCTGGCTTCGAAGTTCTCAGCAACTTCTTCCCCAAAGACAAACCTGCAACCCATCGACACTCCAATAAAATGTTCCCCTTTAACACATAAACAAAAATAACCACACAATATGCTTGCCTCAAACCTCTATCTGTCCTCTACATACAGTGAGAGTGGACTCCCCCGTTTTGGGCGGGTCCATACTCCACCTCGCCTGGCGGCGGTCCTCACTCGCTGGGAGGGTCTTCCTACATCCGGAGCCAGGCTCCCTCAGTCGTCCGCCAGCGCTCAGAGGGGGCGGACGTCGCTCCGTGTTCCTCCCTCTCCACTCTCTTATTTCAGGCTTTCTGCCTTATTAAAACATGTCTAACTTATAAATAAACATTGCTACTGTCGCTGGGCACACGACCAACTACAAGTGATCACTATGAACTGGCGTATATCGTGCTTACCACAGATTAATTGGTCGAGGGCGCTTTCCCTCTGACGGCGTCTGGTCAGGGCGCTCCCACGGCCCACAATAATGCCTCCGGGCGGCTTAATATTCACTAATTATCGTCCACGACTTGAGACCACACGTCCCCAGCTCGATTCCACAGCTGGCACGTCTGCACACTTCTCTTCTCTTAGAGATATATCACTAGGGGTTCCCTTCTGGCGGGAGCTCAAACGGAGCGCGGCTTCCCCCTGCGATGTCTGGCACTCAAGTGAGGTCAAGGTCCTCCGGAAGCGAGCCTCACGCCTCCAGCAAAATGTCCACATCTCCTAGCCAGCCATTTATCTATTTCCTTACTTACTGCCCATAATCTTAAATTGTTATACATCTTCAAGTAACTATTTTACATATGGAATATTACCTCAATATTTGCTAGACCTTCCAGTTAGGTCAGGCTTGCTGAATAACTCTCAAAGAGGGAGACTCGTTTCTCCTGCAGGCTGAGATCATAACACCACCTAGAAAAAAAATCGTGGCCAACATTCCTGGGTGAGAGCACCTTGGTGCTAAGCGAGCCAATAAGGCTGATGCACGTAGCATGAGCGCACAGCACTGTTGTTCAGCTTGTGACCACAACATTGCCTAAAAATGTCAATGTGTTCATGCTATTATTTAGCGATGATAGTATTACAGAAGACCCCTGACTGATAAAACTGACCAGGATTCTGATAATAGCAGGATTGTGGTGATATTTAGTACTGTGCTCCATGGAGGGAGGAGTAATGCTGAGGCAGAGGGGGTGGTGGTGTCGTCTTCTGACTGTGTGTGGCCACCTTTTATTGACTTGACTTACCATACCAGCTTATTGGTTTGCTATGGTGAACACAAATGTAGATACTTATATATAATGTGTGTATAGAGTGTAATAACAGCAATAGGAGTTTGTTGGGAGCCGCCATTTTGGTGAGGGAGGTGCGTCGTCTGCACGACTTTTGCTTACTGGTGACCACTATGGTCTTTGGGCATCATACCAGTTTACTTGTACAAGTATGGTGAATAAAACATGTTGATACTTATATATAATGTGTGTATATAGTGTAATAACACCACAAACAGTATTGTTGGAGGAGAAATATTAGTGCGTCTGGCCTTGAGGGCGGCCGCCACCAGCTGACTGTAAGAGTAGCTACATCTTCGTGTCTTTACTCACCATACAAGCTTAGATGTAAAGTTATGGTGAAAAAAACATGCAGATACTTATATTTAACGTCTGTGTATAATGAATAAAAGCAAAACCGGTAAGGTGGGAGGAGTATGTTGGCGAGTGAGGAGGTGAGGGAGTGGTGGCGAGTGGCTGGCTGACTGGCTGGTGAATGGTGGCCCACTCTTCGTTGCCTTTTGACTCACAATACCAACTTAGTGGTTCTTTATGGCGAACTAAACATACAGATACATATATATAACCTGTGTATGTAGTGTAATAACAGCAAAACTATTTTGTTTTATGAACATAATAATTGAATCACTAAAATGAACACAATAATTTTGAGTACAGCAATGGTTCACACATTTTATTATATAAATATATCACAATACACACTATTGAATAATATTACTGCAAAAAACAAAGAAAAAAATCATTGAAATAGTTACATAATAATAACTTTGTGGCAACTGCTGCCTGACAGCTCGGGCGGAGCAGACTTTTTTTTTTTTTTTTTTTTTTTCTCCCCCCACACTTCCCTGCTCTATTGCGCCCAAAATATGTCACCTACGATTATGTGCCTGTGGGTGTTGAAGCAATTATGACCCTTAGCGGCCCAAGGGTTAATAACGAAGTAATTATCAATTATTTAATGATAATAGTGAAAAAAATTATCGGAACATATATTTTAACAAGAAAATGACATTGGATTTGTTTTCCTTGAGCACCTGTGTTGTTGGGTCTAAACAGGTGAGCAGCGCGAAGGTTAAGCTTGAGGCACCAAATCCAACTAAAGTGTGGCTGTAAACACCATTGAGTGAGAACTTTACAAAAGACAACTAGTCCCACAAAACTTGGACTTGAGCAGTATACAAGTACAGTATGATGTGAAGCTCCAAATTCTAACACTGTAATCTGGTACACTTTTTAAGAGTTGTTATTTTGACCCTATTGCCCAGTTACCTGGGGACTGGAACTTGTACTGTATGGACAAACATTTAACAAACCAATGAGAATGATTGTCGAGAATGATATAAGCACAAGTTTATCACAGTCTACACCAAAGGTGGAGGATGACACATAATTGCCACTGGGACATGTAATCAATCAAGGCTGTCTCTAACTAGAGTATAAAGTAGTAGCACAATAACAAGAACGTTGTCAATGCACAATAGTTTAGACGTGTGCCGACCACCCGACTGGTTCCATCACCTTGAGAGAAGAGATTATCCGCCCGTGTTTACTGTCCTTTCCTTAAGCATTCCAGCGTTTGTGATTCAAATCTTGCTTCTTTTCATTTCTTAATTTGTTTAAAACTGGTATTCCAGATTTAACATTGATTTACAACCTGTTTTCCAGTCGCAGGAAAAAAATTTGGAGTTTTTTGGATTTTGAAATATGTGGATATTATTTTTTTTTCCTAACATGTACTTGTTTATATCTGTCTATACAGGATTGTTCTCCCAATGTAACTGTCACTGTACATGTGCAGAAAAGCTGCTGATTTGGCAGCAGGAGCTCTGAAAAGTAACCCCTTTTTAACAGCCCATTGTTTCAGATATTAACAAAGCTGCCTTCCTTATGACATAAATGTTTGATGAATTCTTGTCCTGTTACCGTCTTGTGTCGAGGCTTTCTTGTCTGGGGATGTCAACATGAGAGCACAATGATGATTAAGACATTTTGTATATGATGCACCACAGGAGGTGGTAAAGTCTTCTCATCAGGATGCCTATACAGTATACATTTAAAGCAATTATCTAGTGCTAATGCTACCCATCTCTCTCTAGTTTCTCTTTGATGTTATTTTACAGGTTTGTGAACTTGCACAATTCATTTCTGGTCTGAATCGTACTGCTGTGCAATTCATGCTTTTACGTCTGATGCAATATAATATATCAAGTGTGAATGTCTGTATTTTTAAGCGTATTAACATGGTCTACACTTGAGTGGTGATGGGAATAATAGCGGGCAATAAAATATTTTTTACCCTTGGGTAATACAAAGTAAGCAAATGACATAGCTGAACTATTGATAGTCCCTAATGCCTTGCTTCCTCCCAGAACATGGAAACTGTGTACAAGTTTGATCAGTCATCCTTGGGTTGAGAACAGTGGTAGTTCTCAACTTTAGGTTGTTAGACAAGCTTAGTGCTTGAGTTCATAAATTGTTTATAGACAGTTCGAGCTCCCAAAGTCCTACGAGATTGTCTATAATTACACCTTTAGATCGAGAACAAATTTGCAATGTTTGTAAGCTCTCGTATCATTTATTATAAATTAACCTGCCTTGATCAAGGAAAAATTGAGATTTTAAGAGTAAAACATTAACCACCGCACTATGCCACTGGTTTCGGCTAAAACTCAATAGTGCCATTGTTAAGGAGACATTTTTGTTTTTATAAATGTTCAGGTAAAGTTAATGTCAATGTTTCCAAACTCAACCAATTTATCTTGACCAGACCACACGCTAGAAGGTGAAGGGACGACGACGTTTCGGTCTGTCCTGGACCATTCTCAAATCGATTGTGAAGGAGGTCGTCGTCCCTTCACCTTCTAGTGTTAGGTCTGGTCAACATACTTTAGCCACATTATTGTGACTCATTGCCTCAACCAATTTAATTTCAAAACAGTGATGAAACATTCAAAAAACATTAAAATATAACCAAATTACAAGAAACCAGTGTTGAATGTGATGAAACGCCATTTTCTGGGCAAGACCCGGAGGCTCCCCGGAGCTTACTAGGATGATGTGCTTATGTCAGACTTTGGCATCAGTCATGTGTATGGAGTTCTTTGGGCCTACCGGGGTCCACGAGCCAGAACCGGGCCCCCTCAGAGAGGCAAGGGAAGCAATGGCCTATAGAAACCCCTGTGTGGTTGGAAGTATTCTATGTCTGCCATTGACCGGGTCAGGCAAATGATTATGACGTCACACGTCGCCGCTCCCCCGTATTCGCAGCCCCCCCGTATTCGCAGCTCCCCCGTATTCGTAGCTCCCCCCTCCCCGGTAGGGGGAAGGAAGAGCCCCAGACCTACCCGCCGGCTATCCACCAACAGTTATGAGGCTGGATATCAAAAAACGCCAACTGGAGGGAGGGATGCCGGGGAGCCTCCGGGTCTCGCCCAGAAAATGGCATTTCATTACATTCAACGCTGGTTTCCTGGGGGAGCCCCTTCGGCTCCCCGGAACTTTTTTTTTTTTTTCCCCCTCTCCCCCCCCCCTCTCCCCCCCCCATCCCCCCCTCTCCCCCCCATCCCCCCCCTCTCCCCCCCATCCCCCCCCTCTCCCCCCCATCCCCCCCCATCCCCCCCCCCTCTCCCCCCCATCCCCCCCTCTCCCCCCATCCCCCCCCTCTCCCCCCCATCCCCCCCTCTCCCCCCCTCCCCCCTCTCTCCCCCCCTCCCCCCTCTTCCCCCCCTCCCCCCCCCCCCTCCCCCCCCTCTCCACCCCCCCTCTCCACCCCCCCAGGGATATTCCTGAGTGGGCCCTAACCCTCTGGCTGGCCCACTAAAATGACACCACAGAGGAAAAAGGGTGGGACAAACCCAAGAGGCGGTCACCGCACACTCCCCAACTGAATGCCGAGACGACTGGCTGCAACCACCAACCCAAGGCGACACAGGCCCGAATGGGCCTGGGAACGACATGAGACATAAGCAGCCAGGCCCCTGTACGAATGCCAAAAGCCCCGTGCCCGAATGTCGGCTAGGATATGCCTCCAAGACAGCAGCAAGAGCAGCAAATCCATGAATGCCATGGGCACGGGGAAAGAACACAGGCTGGCTATTCGCAATAACAAGGTGGACAACTCGGGAGACCTTCACCTGCGAACAGGGAAGAATGGAACTGGATCAACCCAAAGTGCGCCCCGGACACAGAAGCCGTGACGCCCAAATAACAGCGGAGGGCCGCAACCAAACACAAAACACGATGCATCCTCGGTCTGACCAACCAAGCACCAACAAACCAAGGACCCCTCCAGAAAGCAGCAGCCTCATCCCGTGCCAGAAAAGAGGGAGACGGCTGCAATCGAACAACCCAATCGCCACAACCGAAGGAGCAGAAACCCCTGCGCCGGAGGAGAGCAAGAAGCTCAGCGACCCGACCCCTAGAGGCAAATGCCAACAGGAAAAGAGCCTTTGAGAAACAAACCCGAACCAAAGTGGTCACAGAGCACGCTGTCTAGAGACCAGGATGGCTTAAGCGGCGCATGAACAGGCCGGAGGTGAAACAACGCATGAGACAGCTTATGAACGGCGTAGATGTAACACGGACTGAAAGCAAGCCGAAGCGGCTCCGCCAGCACTGCACGATATGAGGCACAGTATGCAGCAAGATGACAGCCCCGAACCCCCACCAGAAAAGCAAAGCCGACACCAACACACACAGTCACCTAAGAAGAGACAGAAGGAAAAGGAAGGACCGCCAAAGTACCCCATACTTCCGCCAAGAAGAAGCATGCAGGTGGGACACCAACAATGAAACCACCTGACTACCAACCGAAGGCGAGAGACTCGAGGTAGAACCTAACCAGCCCCGTCAAGGTTCATCCGAGCCTAGGAAGAGGCGGAGCCGCAGGAAGATCTCGGGTGCGATCACCGAGGAAGCTCGGTGGTCGAAAACTCGTCCAGGCTCGCCAGGAGATCAGAAACTACGGGTCCGATGTGAGACTCCAGAGAAGGGACATCAGGAGACCCTGAAAATGCCAACAGGCAGGGCAAGCCAGAAAAACAGGAACCAAAACTCTGCAACAGGAAGGCCAAAAGGCACAAACAAAACACACCACAGTGTGTAGGAGAAAATGAGAAAAAGACCAGAAGACTTGTCCCCAGCACCAGCGGCCTGGGACGAGTGAAGCAGGAAGACGAGGAACAAAGAAGGCATGCAGCAAAATGGGAATGAAAGGGACATCAACCCACAGAGTCGTAGGCCCTGTCCCAACAAACCAAACTGAAGGTGCAAAGGATTACCACCAGACCAGTACCCAAACCAAGGGGTACGAGCAACGAAAACAAACACACACAAGCACGCACGCACCATGTGACACAGGCGGAAGGAGCGCCCAAAGAAGCCAAAAATGCAGGAAGGAAACATTCCAGCAGCAGAGGAGTAAACAAAGGGAATGCACAAGGGAAGTGGTGGAAGCCGACCCCCACACACAGCTACAAGTGCAGACATGACAGAGCCCAGGAGATGTCAAGGAAGCGACAGGGGAGAGGCAGGACGAAAGAGCCAAAGCTCAACCCCCAGGAAGCACAACCAGGGGCAGACAACCAGGCGAGGACAGAGAAACCAATGTACATGGAAGGGCCAAGCCAGGCCAGGCACTCTTAAGATGGGAAAGGAAAGAGGAACCCCAGAGAAAACCACGAAAAACGTCACAAGCAATCCCCAACAAGCAACCCCAGGCACAAAACTGCAGCAAAATGTCACCTCACAACATCCTGACACGGTAACAAGTACATGTCACCGTAGTACAAGTTACCAATGCACATATGGACCAGCAACATGCACCACACACAATGTGGAACATGTGGTAACTTCTCTCGGCGAAGGCAGAGAAATGGTGGAGGCTAATTCCAGACAGGGTCAAAAGTAGATACGATAGAGCCCAGCAGGCCCAGGAACCTGCACAACAGGCGACCGACTGCAGAGAGGCGGGACCAAAGAGCCAGAGTTCAATCCCCACAAGCACAACCAGGTGAGTACATAACCTGTACCTCAACCATCGTACCTCGTAACATGGATGAGGTGGGTTTCCTGATTTGATTCGAGCATGGGTGGGACATGCAAATGAGTGGGACCAGACGGGTCGAAATAGGGACCGTCACCTGTGTGCTGACGGTCTTGTATCCGTATCCAAAAATATATAATATATATATTTGTATATAAATATATGCATATAAATATATGCATATAAATATATTTATGTCGTACCTAGTAGCCAGAACTCACTTCTCAGCCTACTATTCAAGGCCCGATTTGCCTAATAAGCCAAGTTTTCCTGAATTAATATATTTACTATATTTTTTTTCTTATGAAATGATAAAGCAACCCTTTTCTCTATGTATGAGGTCAATTTTATGTTATTGGAGTTAAAATTAACGTAGATGTATGACCGAACCTAACCAACCCTACCTAACCTAACCTAACCTAACCTATATTTATAGGTAAGGTTAGGTTAGGTAGCCAAAAAAAGCTAGGTTAGGTTAGGTAGGTTAGGTAGACGAAAAAACATTAATTCATGAAAACTTGGCTTATTAGGCAAATCGGGCCTTGAATAGTAGGCTGAGAAGTGCGTTCTGGCTATTAGGTACGACATTTATATAAATATATTCATATCCAGCGCTTGGCCGAAAGAGACGCCAGACTGCAGAAACTCGCATGTCGAACATAGGCACAAACATGTCATGATGTCAAGTTTTGTGAAATATATGATAAAGGCACAAAAAAATTTATACCAAAACAGAGATGCAGAACTAGGAAACAGGATTGGTTCAATAGAAATTGCGAGAGGGCTAGAGACCAAAAGACACAAAAATGGAATCAATACAGGAAGAGGCCGAACCCCCAAACATACCAGCGATACAAAGATGCGAGAAACAACTACACGGCAGTGAGGAGAGAGGCAGAAAGAAATTTTGAAAAAGGGATTGCAGACAAATGTAAAACAGAACCAGGTCTATTCTATAAATTCATAAACAACAAATTGCAGGTAAAGAATAATATTCAGAGGTTGAAAATGGGAAATAGATTCACGGAAGATGAAAAGGAAATGTGTGAAACACTAAACGAAAAGTTCCAAAGTGTGTTTGTACAAAATGAAATCTTTAGGGAACCAGATACAATAAGAATTCCAGAGAACAACATAGAGCACATAGAGGTGTCTAGAGACGAAGTGGAAAAAATGCTCAAGGAGCTCGGTAAGAACAAAGCAGCTGGCCCAGATGGCGTTTCACCATGGGTTCTGAGAGAATGTGCATCTGAGCTCAGCATTCCACTTCACCTGATCTTTCAGGCATCCCTGTGTACAGGAATCGTAGCAGACGTGTGGAAACAGGCTAACATAGTTCCAATCTACAAAAGTGGCAGCAGGGAAGACCCCCTTAATTATAGACCTGTATCATTGACAAGTGTAATAGTGAAAGTATTGGAAAAACTAATCAAAACTAAATGGGTAGAACACCTGGAGAGAAATGATATAATATCAGACAGTCAGTATGGTTTTCGATCTGGAAGATCCTGTGTATCGAATTTACTCAGTTTCTATGATCGAGCCACAGAGATATTACAGGAAAGAGATGGTTGGGTTGACTGCATCTATCTGGACCTAAAAAACCAGCGTTGAATGTAATGAAACGCCATTTTCTGGGTGAGACCCGGAGGCTCCCCGGAGCTTTACCGGCTGATATGCTAATGTCAGACTTTGGCATCAGTCATGTGTATGGAGTTCTAGGGCCTACCGGGGACCACGAGCCAGAACCTGGCCCCCTCAGAGAGGCAAGGGGAGCAATGGCCTATAGAAACCCCCGTGTGGTTGGAAGCATTCTATGTCTGCCATCGACCGGGTCAAGCATCCAGAAAGGTAAGCATTCCAAAACAAACCCCTATTCTGGTGAAAATTGCTACCTAAGCCGAACTAGTGAATAGAACTCTTCAACAGAAAACACGGAAACTAGTATGACGTCATACGTCACCGCGCCGCTGTCTGCGCAGCTCCCCCCTCCCCGGGAGGGGGAAGGGGGAGCCCCAGACCTCCCACGCCGGCTATCCACCCATCAGTTCTGAGGCTGGATGTCAAAACACGCGAAAAACGCCGACCGGAGGGAGGGAGGGTTGCCGGGGAGCCTCCGGGTCTCACCCAGAAAATGGCGTTTCATTACATTCAACGCTGGTTTTCTGGGGGGAGCCCCGTCGGCTCCCCGGAGCTAACTACCCACAGAGGAAGGTCAAAGGGACAAAACCGGGAGGCGGACACCACGCACCCCCCAAGGAGGCGAGACAACCGGCAGCAAACGCCAACCCAAGGCGCCACAGCCCCGAAAATCCCGGGAACAACACGAGAACCACGAGCAGCAAGGCCCCTGCACGAACACCAAAAATCCATGCCCGAAAGACTGCAAGGCCACGTCGCCCAGACGGCAGCGAGAGCAGCGAAGCCACGAACGCCACAGGCATGAGGGAAGAACACAGGCAGCTTAGCCGCAAGAACACGGCTGACCACCCGGGACACCATCACCCGCGAACCGGGAAGAACAGAACCGGAGCAACGCAAAACGCGCTCCGGACCCAAACGCCGTGGCACGCAAACAACAGCAGAGGGCCGCCACTGAACACAAAAACGACACACCCCCGGCCCGACCAACAAAGCACCAACAAACCCTGGACCCCTCCAGAATGCAGCAGCCCCACCCCGCGCCAGAAAAGATGGAGACTGCTGCCATCAAACAACCAAAACGCTAAAACCGAAGGAGCAAGAAAACACAGCGAACCGACCCCCAGAGGCAAAGGCCCAAAGGAAAGAGCCGACGAAAAAACACACCGGAACCGAAGGGGCACTACCAACCGAGGAGAAGACAGAGCACGCTGACCAGAGACCAGGATGGTGCAAACGGCGCACGAACAGGCCGGAGGTGAAATGACGCACAAGACAGCTGACTAACGGTGCAGAAGCAACACCAAGACCGAAAGCAAGCTGAAGCGGCTCCGCCTGCGCCGCACGAAAAGAGGCGACAGTATGTGGCAAGACGACGGCCCCCAACCCCCACTAGAAAACCAAGCCGAGAGTAAACCAAGCCAACAAGAAGGACCCACCGAAGAAGGGACAGGAAAAGGAAGGACCGCCAAAATACCCCATACTGCCGCCAAGAAAGCACGCAGGTGGGACACCTACCACGAAGCCACCCGACCACCAACCGGAGGCGAGACCACGAGGCAGAACATAAGCAGCCCCGACAAGGCCCCCCCGAGCCCAGGAAAAAGGCGGAGCCGCGAGAAGATCTCGGGCGCGACCACCGAAACCCAGGCGGCACAAGGAGATGGAACGTCTGCCGAACAGAAAAACTCCGAAGCATGCAAGCCCGCCAGGAGTTCAGAAACGACGGGTCCGACGCGAGACATCGCAAGAACCCCCCCAAAAAAAAAAATAAAACAACAACAACCGGCAGGGCAAGCTAGGAAAACCAAAGAAGGCGGAAGGGTCGCCGCCAGAACAGGACCCGAACCAAGGGGCACGAACAACTGCAACAGACCGAGACAAAGAAGCACATCACAGGACACAGGCTGACCAACGCCTAAGAACACACGCAGAACATTCCTGCTGCAGAAGAGGCAGGAAGAAAGAGCAGAAGCACAAAAAAAAAAAAAAAAAACCCAGGAGAACAACCAGGGGTGGACAATCAGGCAGGGACAAAAACCCCACGCAATCCCCAGGCACAAAACGGCAGCAAAGCGCCACTCCACAACCGGACACAGGAACAAGGACACGCCACCGTGAAACACGGTACCAATGCTCACGTGCAGCAGCAGCAGCAACAGGCACCACTGCAACATGCAACATGTAAATAGCAACTCCCCTCTGCAAAGGCAGAGAACGGAGCAGGCAGACCCCAGACAGGGCCAACGGAGACACGACAAAACCCTGCAGGCCCAGAAACCTGCACCAGGCGACCGACGGCGGAGAAACCCCGCTCGATACCTGCTGGATGAGGTACTGGGAGCTCTTTTACACCTCAAGCCCGGCCCAAGGTCAGGCCAGACCGGCCAGAGGATGGCCCACCAGGCAGCTGCTAGGAGCAGTCCACCGGCCCACATACCCCCACAACCAGGACGGGCCGGAACTGCCATACGAAAACAGGCCAGTGCGCCCTGGAAGTCCACGGACGAACCAGCAAGAAGGCTTATGCTCGCAAGTAGGTCGTGTAACAAGCACAGACCACTGACGGTAATACAGTGTTCCCCAAAAGTGCCAATAGCACCACTGCACTCCACTGGTACTATCCCGCAAGTTCTACCAGATAGGCGGGACCCAAGAGCCAGAGCTCAAATCCTGCAAGCACAGCCAGGAGCCTCACCAGGTGAGTACAGAACCAACCCTACAACCCCCACACCTCACAACATTAAAAAAGGAGGGTCCCCTGAACGACTCCAGCATGGGTTGGACATGCACATGAGGGGGACAGGAAGGGGTGATAAAGGGACAGTCACTGGTTTGCGAACGGTCTCAGTCGTACAAAATTATACCTAAATAAAGACAGGTATATGAACACCGCCGCATCCAGCGCCCGGCCAAAAGACGCCAGACCGCAGAAACTCGCCTGGCGAATGGTGGTTCGAACTTGACACGACTCAACCGTGCCCAGAAGAACTTGGGAGCACCGCCAGGTGAAGACGCCAGAGCCGGACCCGCAGGAGAACAGGGAGAGGCGAAGGAGGCGGTCCACACCCATGACACAGAAAACCGCGGTGTCCTCCCCACAACTGGGAACCAGGACACCCCTGGCGCAAAGGGGCACATACCGCAGCCAGGGAGAAGAACGAGAGGCGAAGCACTGTAGCAAAAAAGGGCGCAAAACCCCAGCACTGAACCATCGCCCAGACCAAAACAAACTCCACGGCGCATGCGCATAACACGCTGGCTGAACCGCACACCCTCCCTGCGGGAAGGCGCCAGCCAGGACTATTGCACGAGAAAAAGAGCCAAAAGAGGAAGCAGGAACAAGAAAACCGGCCAAAGAAGCAAAGAGCCCAAAAAAAAGGGAACCCAAACGGGCGACAAGTAGCCCAAACGGGCGACAAGTAGCCCAAACGGGCGACAAGTAGCCCAACCGGGCGACAAGTAGCCCAACCGGGCGACAAGTAGCCCAACCGGGCGACAAGTAGCCCAACCGGGCGACAAGTAGCCCAACCGGGCGACAAGTAGCCCAACCGGGCGACAAGTAGCCCAACAGGGCGACAAGTAGCCCAACAGGGCGACAAGTAGCCCAACAGGGCGACAAGTAGCCCAACAGGGCGACAAGTAGCCCAACAGGGCGACAAGTAGCCCAACAGGGCGACAAGTAGCCCAACAGGGCGACAAGTACTAGGAGCCGACAGACGTTCCAATAACGCGGGAAGTAGCGAAAAACCTTCCCGTACCCTCGAGAACACAGAAGCCAACACTAGTCCCGAAGGCACACGAAGGCGCAGGCGCACCCGAGATCAAAAGTCACGCAGAACCCCATCGAACGGGGAAACATGACAAAAACACCGTCCCAAAAAGCGGGGGAGGAAACATCCACCCACCGGACGGAACCAACCGACTCAAAGGCCAAGGAACCGAGCCCGGGGAGGGGCCGACGTCCAACAGCACGTACGGCGAGTGGGGAGGAAAGACCCCACTCCGCGTAACCACAAGCCCCGCCTAGAGGGGGATAAAACCCCCCACGGGGTCTAACGGGGCCAAGGCCCCCCCAAGTCAGCCCCTCCCCAGCCCCGGGAACCTACACGACAGGCCCCGGGGCCGAGCCGTTCCCCCAAAGCCCCGGCCGTACCAGAAAACCGGGGCAGCCGTGAAAACACTAAGGAAGGGAGCCCACTGGCAGACTCATACAACACGGCTGGAGGAACAGGCCCAAATGCCCCCGTCACTACCCCGGAAGGGGAATTCCCCGAGACTGCCCGAGTCTCAACACCACCAAACACCCCGCCCTGAACCTACAGACGGTAAGGAACCGGATGCAGGCAGGAAGGGTGAACCAGGGGAAAAACGAAATACAACGGGGCAGCCCCGGGGCTCCCGGGGAGGAAACCACGAGAACGTTGCCACCACCAAGGCTCAAGTGCAACGCCCCTGCTGCCCGCACCCGCTTTGTTAGCACAACTGGGTAACAGAGCCACAACGAGCAACCAAACTCGCAGGACACTGGGTCGAAGGTGTCACCGACCCCACAGGCAGCAGACGGAGGCAAAACAGAGAGTCACCCAGAGACAAAAGGTGAGAGCAACCCTCAAACTCGCTGAAAGCGAGGGGGGGGCTCTGGGGTCACATCCATCGGACCCGCGCGCCCCCAGGGGTTTCCCAGGGTCCCGAGCGTTTACTTTAAGAGGACTCGCGCTCAGGTAATCCCAGGCAGGGTACTGCTAACCGGCACCCAAGCTACCAAACAACTTTCTAAGAGCTGAACCCCCGGGACGTGTACACTCACGGGGACCTAGCAGGGGGTACCACCAGAAATACTCAGAACACAAGGGACACAAGGGGCAAGAACGAAGGCAGACCCCCCCACCAGGTATATAAACAAAAGAAAAAGAAAACCCCGCAAGAGGACAGCGTACCCAAGCGGAACAGAGCCGGCCGCTATGATTTGTAAAGACAAGCTGCACAGTACCCCGCGCCCCACCAGTGCAAACACTGCCCCTTACTCTAAGGCGAACAAGGGAGACAGAACACCCGAGCACACAAAGAGCGGCCGAAAACCAAGCGGTAAACGGCCAAGCAGGGGCAGGACCCAAGGAACTTGTGGAAGGTGGCCCCAAGCCCCAAGGGCAGTACTTACAGGGCACCTAGGGAAGGGAACCCTAGGCGCATGCAGCCCGAGTACTGAAGAATCACACCCGGCTCACGCACCACCTAGAAAACAGACACCACACTCTAGGTACAGTGCTGAAACAACCACTGGAGCCGGAGCACATAACCATTGCCTATAGCATCAGCCGAAGAACTGATGGGTGGATAGCCGGCGTGGGAGGTCTGGGGCTCCCCCTTCCCCCTCCCGGGGAGGGGGGAGCTGCGCAGACAGCGGCGCGGTGACGTATGACGTCATACTAGTTTCCGTGTTTTCTGTTGAAGAGTTCTATTCACTAGTTCGGCTTAGGTAGCAATTTTCACCAGAATAGGGGTTTGTTTTGGAATGCTTACCTTTCTGGATGCTTGACCCGGTCGATGGCAGACATAGAATGCTTCCAACCACACGGGGGTTTCTATAGGCCATTGCTCCCCTTGCCTCTCTGAGGGGGCCAGGTTCTGGCTCGTGGTCCCCGGTAGGCCCTAGAACTCCATACACATGACTGATGCCAAAGTCTGACATTAGCATATCAGCCGGTAAAGCTCCGGGGAGCCGACGGGGCTCCCCCCAGAAAAGGCTTTCGACAGAGTTCCACATAAGAGGTTGTTCTGGAAACTGGAAAATATTGGAGGGGTGACAGGTAAGCTTCTATCATGGATGAAAAATTTTCTGACTGATAGAAAAATGAGGGCAGTAATCAGAGGCAATGTATCGGAATGGAGAAATGTCACAAGTGGAGTACCACAGGGTTCAGTTCTTGCACCAGTGATGTTTATTGTGTACATAAATGATCTACCAGTTGGTATACAGAATTATATGAACACGTTTGCTGATGATGCTAAGATAATAGGAAGGATAAGAAATTTAGATGATTGTCATGCCCTTCAAGAAGACCTGGACAAAATAAGTATATGGAGCACCACTTGGCAAATGGAATTTAATGTTAATAAATGTCATGTTATGGAATGTGGAATAGGAGAACATAGACCCCACACAACCTATATATTATGTGAGAAATCTTTAAAGAATTCTGATAAAGAAAGAGATCTAGGAGTGGTTCTAGATAGAAAACTATCACCTGAGGACCACATAAAGAATATTGTGCAAGGAGCCTATGCAATGCTTTCTAACTTCAGAATTGCATTTAAATACATGGATGGCGATATACTAAAGAAATTGTTCATGACTTTTGTTAGGCCAAAGCTAGAATATGCAGCTGTTGTGTGGTGCCCATATCTTAAGAAGCACATCAACAAACTGGAAAAGGTGCAAAGACATGCTACTAAGTGGCGTCTGAAGGGCAAGACTGAAGGGCAAGAGCTACGAGGAGAGGTTAGAAGCATTAAATATGCCAAAACTAGAAGACAAGAAAAAGAGGTGATATGATCACTACGTACAAAATAGTAACAGGAATTGATAAAATCGACAGGGAAGACTTCCTGAGACCTGGAACTTCAAGAACAAGAGGTCATAGATTTAAACTAGCTAAACACAGATGCCGAAGAAATATAAGAAAATTCACCTTCGCAAATAGAGTGGTAGACGGTTGGAACAAGTTAAGTGAGAAGGTGGTGGAGGCCAAGACCGTCAGTAGTTTCAAAGCGTTATGACAAAGAGTGCTGGGAAGACGGGACACCACGAGCGTAGCTCTCATCCTGTAACTACACTTAGGTAATTACACTTAGGTAATTACACCACCCAGACCAAACCAAACTCCCATGGCGCATGCGCATGACACACTGTCCGAACCGCACAATCCGCTCTGCGGGAATGCGCCAATTAGGACTACTTTACAAGAAAAGTAACCAAACAGTACGCTACCCGAGTGAACCGCTAAAGAGAAGAAACAGCCCAACCCATGGGACAGGAGCCAAAAGAGGAGCAAGCAGTGACAACATAGCCAGCTTAAGAATTGAAGACGAACTCAATCGGGAACCCAATTGGGCTACAAGTAGCCCAATCTGGCATCACAGACTAGAAGTATGCAAAGAAAATGAGCAGTGCCGAGACAGAGCACGGAGAGAAGACGGCACAAAAGAACGAGACGGGTCCAAAAACCAAGAATAAGCACAGAAAAGGACCAACAAGCCCTAGAAAGGACCAGAGGGAAGCCACACTGAAAGACAACAGCCATTCCAATAATACAGGAATTAGCGAAAACCTTCCCGAACCCTCGAGAACACAGAAGCAAGCAGAGGTCACGAAAGCGCACAGTCGCACCCGAGACCAAAAGTAGTGTAGAACCCCAAGAAGAGGGGAACATGACGGAGATATCCCGTCCCAAGAAAAAAGTGGGGAATAACGGAGAAGAGCACCCCGCTACAGGACTGAACCAACTGACGCAAGGGACGAGGATGGGGAGGGGCCAATGCTCAACAAGTCGTACGGTGAGAGGGAAGGAAAAAACCTACTCCACGTAACTGCAAGCCCCGCCTAGAGGGTAGAAAAACCCCCGCAAGGTCCAACGGGGCCCTAGGCCCCCTAAGTCAGCCCCTCCTCAGCCCTGGGAACCCAGACGGCAGGCCCCAGGGCCAAGCCGTCCCCCCAAAGCCTCTGCCTTGCAAGAAAAAACCGGGGCAGCCGCGAAAATACTAAGGGAGACCACTGGTACTTTTACAATATGGCTGGAGGAACAGGCTCGAATGCCCCCGTCGCTACCCTGGAAGGGGAATTCCCCGAGATTGCCCGAGTCTCAAAACCAACGAACCCCGCCCCGACCCTGAACCCACACAGTAAGGATCCAGATGCAGGTAGAAAGGGGGGGGGGGGACCAGAATAGATCACAACAGGGAAAAGACAAGGGGGCATGGAAGGAACCGAAGCGACCAACACCCCCAAGCCCCAACACCAACCAAACCGGGGCAGCCTCGGGGCTTCCGGGGAGCAAACAACCGAGAGTGTTGCCACCATTGAAGCTCAACGTGCAATGCCCGTGCTGCCTGCACCCGCATAGTCAGCATAAGACTGGGTAACAGTCACAACAAGCAACAAAACTCGCAGGACTCCGAGCCGAAGGTGTCACCGACCCCACAGGCAGCAGACGGAGACAAAGACAGTGTGTGTCACCCTGAGACAAGGGGTGAGAGCAATCCTCAAACTCGCTGCAAGCTAGGGGGGGGGATGGGACTCCGGGATCACGTCCGTTGAACCCGTGCACCCCCAGGGGTTTCCCAGGGTCCTGAGCATTTACTATAATAGGACTCGTGCTTGGGTAATCCCAGGCAGGGTACTGCTAACCGGCACCCAAAGCTACCAAACAACCGTCTAAGAACTGAACCCCCGGGACGTGTACACTCACGGGGTCCTAGCAGGGGGAACCACCTGAAGAAGGAATAATACTCGGAACACAAGGGACACAGGGCAAGAACGAAGGCAGACCCCCCACCCCCACCACGTAGATAAACAAAGAAAAAGAAAATCTCGCAAGAGGACAGCGTATCCAGGTGGAAAGAGCCGGCCGCCATGATTGGTGAAAACAAGCTGCGCAGCACCCTGCGCCCCACCAGTGCAAAACTGCCCCTCACCCTAAGGAGAACAAGGGAGACAGAACACCCGAGCACACAAAGGGCGGCCGAAAATAAAGCAGTAAACGGCCTAGCAGTGGCCGACCCCAAGGAACTTGTGGAAGATGGCCCCAAGCCCCAAGGGCAATACTTACAGGGCACCTAGGGAAGGAAACCCTAGGCACATGCAGCCCGAGTACTGGAGAATCACTCCCGGCTCATGCACAACCTAGAAGAGTCGCCACACTCTAGGTACGCTGCTGAAACAACCACTGGAGCCGGAGCACATGACCTCAGCCACTAGCATCAGCTGAAGAACTGATGGTGGATAGCTGGCACTGTAGGTCTGGGTCTCCCCATTCCCCCTCCCGGGGGAGGGGAAAGCTGCAGAGACAGCGGCGCAGTGACGTGTGACGTCATAATCATTTGCTAGTTTCTTTTAGGGAAGTTCTATCCACCTGTTCGGCTTGTGGTAGCAATTTTCACCAGAATAGGGGTTTGTTTTGGGACGCTTACCTTTCTGGGTGCCTGACCCAGTCGATGGCAGACATAGAATGCTTCCAACCACACGGGGGTTTCTATAGGCCATTGCTCCCCTTGCCTCTCTGAAGGGGCCAGGTTCTGGCTCGTGGTCCCCGGTAAGCCCCACAGAACTCCATACACATGACTGATGCTAAAGTCTGACATTAGCATATCAGCTCCGGGGAGCCAAAGGGGTTTCCCCCAGAAGAATAGTATAAATCTCAGAGCCCCTTAGGGCACTGTGCACAGTACAGTGGTTAAGTACCCTATGAATCCTGGCCCAAACTACCAAAGTGCATTATTAAAGTGCATAAAGTTGATTTTGCTTTTTTTTCCCAATTGTTGGTACTTCATAAATTGATGGTGAAATCATGGATATGTTACAGAACCATCACTAATTTTTCCTTTACATTCTAGCCACCTGTTGTTAATGGAGACCTTGGTGTTTGTGATCCGTGAGTCTGAAACCAAGGCGGGAGAAGGCTATGTGACGGCACGGAGAACTCTGGCCTCCATAGTCAAGATTACCTCCAAGAAGAAGCATCCAGACCTGATCACCTTTAAATACGGCACAACGTCACCCGATGGAGAAGTTACGATATCAGATATGGACAGGTGCGGCATGTAACTTCCCCCCCCCCCCCCCCCCCCGCAACTCGAAATTTTGTTTTGCTAGAATAAAAGCTAGAATAACTCCCCAAATTCACTCTGGTATTACGAACAACTCTAGCCAATAATGTTTGCCATGTGGCATTTTGAAGCTTGCAATAAACCTGGTGTATAACCAAAGCCATGGGAGGCAATACTGAACAGCTTGTTATTAAAAAACTATAATAATTATAGATGTTTTTGTATTGAATCAATCTTAGTTTTGTTTAGCAGGTTTTCAGACTGTTCAGTGCCCTACTTAGAATACAGAAGAATTTCCAAATTTTCAGATTCCTGATTCCGAAGGCTAGCGAGGCAACCAGGCTGATCAAGGAGCAGATCATGAAGCAGATGGAGGCATCCAAGACGTAGTGGGTGATGACATTGTTAAAGTGTTACACACTGTTGTGACTAGTCCACAGAGCATGTGATGATTGGTCGATACACATTTGGGTTTGGGTCGACCTTGGGCCTGGGTGCTCGTCCAGTGTATAACATTGATGGCAGTTTGGGACGGGAAAATTTCTTACCCATTTATATATTGGCCGGGAGTTTTGTGTATATAGTGTTCGGCTCGTTCCACTTTCTTTGACCAAACTTGTATTTGATTACCATTATCCTGAGGTGAGAGTAGATTGTGTAAATATATGTATATGATGCCATATTAGCTGGTGATGTGCTTCCTTGATAGTTGTTGAATGGATTATGAACACTTGTTGATTGTCTGGTGTTTTGTTATTGCAGAGAATGTCACTATAATGTGACTGAAAAGTTAATAGCCCGACCCCCACACAAGTTAAGTGCCCGTGTTTTGAGTCGGCAACTTGGAGAGTCCAGGATGGATGGAAACGTCGCCACTTTTCTTTTTCGTGTGTGGGTCAGGTTATTAATTATTTATTATTGCATTCTAAGCCCAAACTCACAGTACTTACTAGAGAAATAACCTTTTAACATGACCTGGGTTACATAAGGATGCTCATTTGACTTGAAATATTGATGACTTTGCCCCCAAGTCATGGGAAGCTTCACTCCATCAGATGCCCGACTGTCAATGTGATCAATATTGTGATGTAAACTTAAATGATTATATAAATCTGAAGTTGCATTTTCTATGTTTAATGGCCTGATAAGCACAAAATACTTGCAAATTGTAAGCATTAATATTCTGTAATGTGATAAACATTTTCCTGTACTGTATGTGAACAGTTTGACACAAAATGAAGCATATTTTAACACTTACAGTGGTACCTCCATTTACGAATGTAATCCCTTCCCAGAGATGGGTTGTAATTTGAAAATTCGTAACTCGAACCTAATTTTCCCATAAGAAATAATTTAAATTGTATTGATCTGTTCCACGCTCCCAAAAATATTACCTTCAAAATAATTTCATATATAATATTTTGTACTATAATATGTAAAAGTTCTAACTTACCTTTTATTGATGACACTTGTTGGTGTATGGAAGACGGTGAGGACGGGGGGGGTGGTGGTGAGGTGTTAGTTTGGAAGGGGAGTCCCCTTCCATTATAACATCAGGCAGTGATGATTTCTGGGGGTATGCACTCTCCTACGTTTTGCCTGCATACCACTAGGACCTGGTTGTGGCTCACTGCTTGGTTTTCCTCACTTAACACCTTTCCATAGACTTGTTTTTCCTCTATGGTCATCCTCACGTGTGTTTTCTTAGGTTGACCCTTACTACAGCCTTACTTGGGACACATGGTGTGGTATATAATAATTACTTTTATGTTCAAAAACTAAAAAAGCACAAAAACAATAATTCTTTACAAAGAATTAAAGAGCGATCGTCACTAAGCGGGTGGTCTGGTAAACTGAATCGGGGTCGCCCGTGCCAACTGGAACCACACGCTCCGTCGACCCATACGTGTATCAACAAAGTTGCAAGTCGGGGCAAAGGTTGTAAGTCGAGTTGAATTTTCTGAAGAAATTGGGGTTGTAACTCGAAAAATTTGTAAGTTGGGGCATTCATAAGTAAAGATTCCACTGTAATTGACCAAATGTAAACAAAGCTCTTTTTTTATTATTTAATTTGAAATTGAAAAATTCTCAGCGAGATGGTTAAGGATTGGGTTAAATAATTGCTTAAATATTAAATTTTCTTTTTAAGAATGTTGTAATGTGAAAGAAAAATTTCCCTTTACTGTATATCAAAGTAGAATTATTAGAAAGTGTAATTTCATAGCAATTATTTTTGTTAACCAAACCTGAGTGTGCTGCTGATTGTATCTTATTTAACTTTATATTTGATATTGCACTAAAGTGTGTTGACTAAAATAGTCTTGGTGCTTTGGCCAGACATTGTTCCGTGACTGGAGAACTCCGCCATGACAGAAGCACGTTTGATTTCCCTACACTTTTGATATTTGGAGTGATTAAGTCTTAAGGCAATAATACTGGAGATAAAAACGTTGATTTTCGAAACTTCTTTTCCAGATCATTTTTGAGAAATGAAAGTTGGTGTATTTTGTGATTTATATACAGTCCTGACGTCCTTGTGTAGATTGTCCAATAATTTATCAAAGTAATAAATTTTTTTAAATTAGTGAGGATTACTTTCCAACCTGTACACATGCTTAACCATAATTCTATTACTGTTGACCTGGCATTGTAACATTGTCTTCCCTGAGGGTTCTTGAGTGCACCAACTCCGAAGTGTCACATGGTGTATCAACACACACTTTGTTGATCACTTTGTGTAGCATTTTGTTACCTTTGCCCGATCTTCAGGACCATACACATTATTATGAATATGTAAGTTATAATAATATTTGCATATAATAGAATGCTTTAAATACCAGATTATTTTTTTTCGTACAAACACTTTAGTATATTTTCCTTTTAAGTAAAGTCCACATGGGCTGGATGGTAGAGACGGCCTTGCTTCATGCAGGTCGGCATCAATCCCCGACCGTCAGGCTGGATGGTAGAGACGGCCTTGCTTCATGCAGGTCGGCATCAATCCCCGACCGTCAGGCTGGATGGTAGAGACGGCCTTGCTTCATGCAGGTCGGCATCAATCCCCGACCGTCAGGCTGGATGGTAGAGACGGCCTTGCTTCATGCAGGTCGGCGTCAATCCCCGACCGTCAGTGGTTGGGCACCATTCCTTCCCCCCCACCCCCCCCCCAATCTTATCCCAAATCCTTGTCCTGACCCTTTTTAAGTGCTATGTAGTCGTAATGGCTTGGCGCTTTCTTCTGATATTTCCCCTTGCCCTTCATTTTAGGTACAAAATAATAGTTTAAAAGTTGAAGTGAGGGGAAACGAGCATCCATACTAGTATGTATCCCAGCCTGTTACACTACCAGTCTCCTGCTTCAGTACTAGTGATATCTGAGGAAGATGTGCACCTCCTTCCTGGAAATGTGGCCATTTCCTCCACTGTGTGGAGGGCCTGTGCAGTTTACCATTTAATCTGTAACCAACAGTATACTTGCTGTACCTTATAGCCCTATTTCAAATATTTAAAAATAAATTTTCCGTCTTGCCATTTCCTTCCTCGCTCTCAATCCAGTGAAATTATAATTTATAAAATACTAGCAGTACTCGGCCACGTGTTGCTGTGGCTCGGCAACGTACAGGAGCTACAGCAACCTTCCCTGTCCCCCAGTCCTCCCCACCATTCCCTCCTCACCCGTCTCCTTGGCCTGCCAACCATCTCCACTATCCCCTCATCCTCCCCACCATGCCCCACTCCACCCTCTCCTCTTCCTTCCCACCATGCCCCACTCCCCTGTCCCTTTGTCCACCTCGCCATTCTCCCTTCCCCCATCCCCTCGTCCCCACCATCTCGAACTCTTCCATCCTCTCGTCCTTCCCCACCATTACCCCATCCCCCCTCGTCCTCCCCACCATCTCTCACTTTCGTCCCCTCGTCATCCCCACCATTCCCCACTCCCTTGTTTGATGCCTTCCCAAATGGTCTGATGTTCCCATCAGAAAATTGAGAACATAGTGATCTGATGTTCCCATCACTGAAATATAAGAAAACGGTTAAAAAAAAAGGAAATTAAAATGAAAAAATAAAATAAACTATAACGAAATAAACGGTATGGTAAACAACACAGCTCGATTCCAACACAATTCACACCAAAAAATAAATCGGAATCTATGAACATTCTATTTATCATTGCAATCAAACATTGGAATGGAATTGCAACATATTTAGAATAGCATGTGTGAGGCACTTGCATGCAACAGAGGGCGCTGTTTTTCAAGAAAAGCATAGTTTTACCTGTTAGAAGTGTTGCAGCTAAACTTATACTTAGGAAATGAACGGTATGGTAAACACAGCTCAATTCCAACACAATGTTACACAAAATAATTTGATAAAAAAATAAAATAAATCGAAATCTATGAAAATAAAATTTATCAATGCAATAGGAAACATTGAAATGGAAGTTGATAGCAACATGCACGCTATACTAAAGATATTACAGTATGTGCAACAGACGGCGCTGTTTTTAAAAAACACATTTTTATCTGTCACAGGTGTGGCATTTATATAGTAGGTATATAAAAAGATGCGCCTATTCGAATGTGTGTCAAAATTTCAAATCAATCTGTGAAGAACTTTTGGAGATTACAGCCTGTGTTGCTCTTATGTCCAACAGATGGCGCTGTTTTTCAAAAAAAGCATGTTTTTCTTCCTGTCACAAGTGAGGCATGTATATAGTATATATATAAAAAGACGCGCCTATTCGAATGCAATGTTGTCAAAATTTCAAAGCAATCAGTAAAGAGGTTTCAAATATTTCCCTCGCATGAAAAGCAGTTTTTCAGAAAAGGCATGTTTTTTTGTTACCATCACAGACGTTACATCTATATAGTATGTATATAAAAACCTGGCTGGATGCGAATGGAACGTTGTGTGAAAATTGCAAAGCAATCGGTAAAGAACTTTCGGAGATTAGCGATTTTGAACAAACGAACATTTCCATTTTTATTTATATAGATTACAATTAAAGTATTAAATTCAGAATTAAATAGTAGTGAATTTTGCAATAAATGGAAGAGTAGGGATGTGCAGGACTATTACAACAAAGACATTAGTATCGGCGTGGGATCCGTCATGGTCATGCAAAACGTAAGAAAAAATGAAGTAAATTTTTAGGGTGCAGTTTGACTGAGGGTGGGGCCAGGGTTGTATAGTGTGCAGTGAAACGGTTAACAATCTTGGAACAGTAGCACTGAAGCAGGTGATTTTAGACTTATTGCTGTAGACATGGAAGTCAACTTTTAGAAAGTCTGATGAACATAATTCATATGCGGTGCATGGAACATAATATTCAAAAACCATTTGGCTTCCATAAATATCTTTACACTATAGAGATCTTGGTTGACATTGAATTGTATATTAAATGTGCCTTTACTGTTGGGAAGTTGTGGCAGCACTCTTGGACTGTACAAAACACAATACAATACAGTGGTATGGAAATATTTTGGCTTGCAACCTTTACCCTAAGAGGAAACTTGCCACTCTTCTCCAAAAACTGTTTCATGATTTCTTTTAAAACTACAAATTGGTCCTTTATCATCCTTGTTACAGGAATGGAATATCATCCTTGTTACAGGAATGGAAAGTAGGTCCACAAAGCAGCATATCGAGCATTAATCTATGCTTTATATTACATGAAATCACAGCCTTCCAGTTGGAGTTTTTTTCTGCATTGTGTTAATGACCTATTTGCTATCTTAGTGATATTTTTACCATTATAAAAGGAAGCTCTAAATTTAACCCTTAAAGGGTACAATACATATATAGCTGGGGTGAGTGACTAGTGCGGGACAACGCACCACAGCTATGATGAATGGCTGGGAATACCCTGCGGCTACATGGGGTTCACATCGGCTTCCTCAGAACTCTAGTAAACAGACGCCATTTAAAAAAAAATTGTGGACAATATTCCTGGGCATAAGAGCCTCAGTACTGAGCCACCAAGGCTGGCACATGCAGTGTGAGCTCACAGCACTGCTGATCAGCTTGTGACCACAGCATCGCCTAAAAATGTCAAAATATATATGTAACTGGTATTATTTAGCCATGATAGTATTACAGAAGACCCCTGACTGTGATAGACTGTGTACAATGTTCAGATATCTGTGAATCAATGCTGTTAAAGATGTTCACAGTGCTAGCCACTGCACACTGCCATTGTTTGGCCCATCTAAGAATCTTGAAATGACTTCTCATGTTCCTTTAAAAAAAAAATCCTCTTGATAGAATTCTTGGTGAATCTGATACTTTTGATGTCGTTCGCCTTATGAGTTTGTTCTCATATTGACATCCTTAGTGATATTTAGCGCCATATGATTGTCCTGCACATTTGGTGGTGCTACATAGCCTTCCTGGCTTGGTACCTTTTTTTGATAATTACTTACTTTACAAAATAAACTTGTGGAAAATTATTCATGTACAGGATTTAGTGACAGGGTTCTGATAATAGCAGGGTTGTGGTAATTAGCGATGTGCGTAATGTGGTGGGAGGAGGAATCTGTGAGGGAGGGAGGTGGCGGCGTCTTCTGCGTGGCCACCCTTTATTGACTGGACTTTCCATATCAGCTTAGTGGTTCGCTATGGCGAACACAAATGTAGATACTTATATATAACGTGTGTGTATATAGTGTAATAACTGCAAAACTATTTGTTTGTTTTATGAACATAATTGAATTGCTAATATGCACACCATACTTTTGAGTATAGTGTTGGTTCACACATTTTATTATATAAATATATCACACTACACACTTGAATAATAATACTGCAAATAAGCAGAGAAAAAGTCAATCGGAAACCTTGAAATAATTAGGTAATATCTTTGTGGCAACTCCCACATTTCAGCACGGGTTGAGAAGACCACTGTGGGATGCCTACTTTGTCAATGCCTCAATCCAACCCCTCAATCTTGCCAGGCTTCCTCACCCTGTTGCAACCAAAATATGTCTATAATTAATTTTTTTTTTACCTCCCCATGATCAGGGAACATATTTAACAATCTTAGAAGCAAAAATTTGTGTTTATTTTTTTCTTTTGCACCTGGCAGTGCTGCAGGCTATAACCCCCAACCGCTGACCAGGGGTTAAATGACGTATTGTCCTGGGAAACTAAATGATGCACATATTCGTGCTAAGAATTTTAAACCTGATCGGATTTACAAGAAAACAGACCATCGCCTTCCATTAACTCTGTCATAAGTCAAATTTTATAGAAAGACTATATCAAACTATTAGGGGTAACTTCTTGACATCTGCTCACCTATTTGCAAACTATATGCATCTGACTAAAAGTATTCAGATATCATCTACAGCGTGAATAAACACTTCTAAAATTATATTTATTATCTAAACTAAATTATTGCCGACTTGTGTGTGTGTGTGTCTTGGAATTTGCTGTTCATGTCTTGATACTTTCCATCTTACTGGGTTGCCAGTATGAAGGACATCTTTGGATCCTATTCCCCCTCCACTGTGTCTCCTTGTCGTGGTGAGGGGCTTATGTACACCTCTGAGACCAGTGAGGGTTGCCTCTGCCCCCTTTCCTGTCCCTCTTTGGGAGTTGTACGTGCAAATGAACACAAACATAGGGTCCTTGTGAGTCACTGGACCGCCCGCTGGAGGGGTCGCCTGTGAAGGACCGCCCTGAGTGGATGGTTAGGTGTCCAGGCTGGGGCAAAAGGGAGAATGGGGTCTCAGCACCAGCGAGGGAGAATGGACGATGTAGTACGTAGGACTTCCCTGTTGAAAAGGGGGAGCACCGCTGGGGACGACGCACCCTTCCCGCACTGGCCCGCGCTCTGCCTCCCTGGCTGCCTTGGTAGGTGGTATCCCTTGGTTCCAGGTCCCCAAACCTTTTTAAAATGTATGATAGGGATATTTATTTATTTATTTATTTATTTATTTATGCATATACAAGAATGTACATAAGGAATGTGAGGATACAATTATGGTAATTACAGTCTTGTAAAGCCACTAGCACGCGCAGCGTTTCGGGCAGGTCCTTAATCTAAGAAAATTTTAAGGAGGTAAATACTTGCAAAATTTATAGACAAAAAAATGATAACAGATTACATGGAATGAAAAAAAAAAAAAAAAGATGAGAGAAAATTATAGGTACAGTATATTAAAGCACATAGGTAGCTATGATTGATTGCAATGACAGCTTAAAATGGTAGTTGACAACAAATTGGTAGGCACAATACAGCAGAAACAATATAAGATTGATTGCAATGACAGCTTGAATGGTAGTTGACAAAAATTGGTAGTCACAATACAGCATATGGCTAGCACATAAAAGAAGACAGCAATGAACACAATGATAAGGTTGTTTGATATTACATAAAAATTAGGAGATTGGGTACCACTAGGTACAGAGCAAATTTAAAGCTCAGTGTAGGAAACTAAATAGATGAAGTTAGGTACTTTTTGGTTTTGCTTTTAAATAAGGCAAAAGTTTTACAGTTTTTCAATTCACTAGGGAGTGAGTTCCATAGACTAGGTCCCTTAATTTGCATAGAGTGTTTACACAGATTAAGTTTGACCCTGGGGATATCAAAGAGATATTTATTTCTGGTGTGGTGATAATGGGTCCTATTACATCTGTCCAGGGAGAGTTTCAGAGCATGGTTTGCATTTAAGAACAGGGTTTTGTAAATGTAGTTGACACAAGAGAATGTGTGGAGGGAGTTAATATTTAGCAAGTTTAGAGATTTAAACAAGGGAGCTGAGTGTTGTCTGAAAGCAGAGTTAGTTATTATTCTGATAGCAGATTTTTGCTGTGTGATGATGGGCTTAAGGTGGTTTGCAGTGGTAGACCCCCATGCACAGATACCATAATTAAGATAGGGGTAGATTAGTGCATAATATAGTGAGAGGAGAGCAGAGTTAGGAACATAATATCTGATTTTGGAGAGTATACCAACTGTCTTAGAGACTTTCTTAGTTATGTGTTGAATGTGGGTGCTGAAATTGAGTCTCTTGTCTAGGAATAGGCCAAGAAACTTGCCATCATTTTTATTACTGATGTTAATGTTGTCTATCTGTAGCTGAATTGCATTTGATGATTTGCTTCCAAATAAGATGTAGTAAGTCTTTTCGATGTTTAATGTTAGTTTGTTCGTTGACATCCATAAGTGGACTTTTTTTAATTCATTATTCACAACATTATTTAGTGTATGTGGGTTGAGGTTTGAGTAGATAAGGGTAGTATCGTCAGCAAACAATATAGGTTTGAGAATATTAGAGACATTAGGCAGATCGTTTATATATATAAGAAATAGAAGAGGTCCTAAGATGCTGCCCTGTGGCACTCCAACGGTAATTGGTAGAGTGGAAGAAGTTGTATCATTGATGGTTACATATTGGTGTCTGTCACTAAGATAGGATCGGATGTAGTCAAGGGCAAGGCCTCGGATTCCATAATGCTGGAGTTTAAATAAGAGGTAGTTGTGATTAACAGTATCAAAGGCTTTTCTTAGGTCAATGAAGAGTCCAATCGGAAACTCATTTTTGTCAAGGGCTGAGTAGATAATGTCAAGGAGACTAATGATTGCATCATTGGTGCTCTTTTGGGACCGGAAGCCAAACTGGCAGGGGCTGAGTATGTCGAATTTTACGAGGTAGGAATAGAGCTGTTTGTAAATAATTTTTTCAAATATTTTTGATAGAATGGGTAGATTTGATATTGGTCTATAATTGTTTATGTCCGCCGGATTGCCTCCTTTATGGACTGGCGTTACTCTTGCTTTTTTGAGGATATCAGGGAAGGTGTGATACTCTATAGATTTGTTGAACAGTAGTGCTATGGGTGGGGCAAGGGCATGGGAGGCTCTCTTGTACACAATGGACGGAATTTCACTGGTGTTCCCTGCCTTGGTTTTTAGAGAGTGTATGATGGACACAACATCTGCCGGGCTGATTGGTGAAAGGAGAAGAGAGTTTGGATAGCTGCCTGAGAGATATGTGTTAATATGTGTCTGAGTCTGTGGGATTTTACTGGCAAGATTAGCACCAACCGATGAAAAGAAACTATTAAATTCATTTGCCATTTCTAAATCAGTTGACGGTATATCCCCATCCTTGTAGAGTTTTATTTGGTTATGTGAGTGTTGTTTAGTTCCTAGGATACTAGAGATAGTTTTCCAAGTGTTTTTCATGTTACCTTTTGCTTCATTGAATCTATTCACATAATATGCAAGTTTTGCCTTTCTTATGATACTGGTAAGCATTGATGAGTACCTTTTAGCTACTTCCCTTGAAACTAGGCCAATCCTAACTTTCTTTTCATATTCATGTTTCTTGTTGATTGAGTTGAGAATGCCATTTGTGAGCCATGGATTGTTTAATCTTTTGTCAGTTATTTGCTTTGTAAGAAGGGGACAATGAAGGTTGTAGAGGCTTAGAGTTTTGGAGAGGAAGAGGTTAGCTAATGAATTTATATCATGGGTATTATTGAATTCAGAATCCCAGTTAATATTGTGAAGTGCCTCTGTAAGATTGTCTAAAGCTGATTCACTGTGTAGCCTAAATGAAAATTTCTTGCTTTTTGGTGGTGTTATGTCCATGTTCGCTATGAGAAAGGTAGGATAGTGGTCAGTTGTTCTGTCGTAGATTATACCAGATACAAGGGGAGCTGTTATGTTTGTCCATATGTGGTCCAAGGTAGTGGCTGATGTTTGAGTGACTCGGGTAGGTTTGGTGATAGTGGGGATTAGCATACAGGAGTTCATGCTGTTAAGGAAATAGTCAACTTGAGAGCAGTTTTGTTGACCCAGGTCAATATTAAAGTCTCCTCCCAGAATGATGTGGTTTTTGTTGAGATTGTTGTTTATAATAAGATTCCTTAGGTTGTCTGAGAAAGAAGCTATGTTAGTATTAGGAAATCTATAGATGGCTCCAATAGTCAAAGAGGATTTAAGGGATTTAATTGTAAACTGAGCAAAAGTATATTCGCAGTAGTCATCTCTGTCACTAATAACACTGTTGCAGATAAATGTATCTCGGTAATATATAGCTGTGCCACCACCTTTTTTATATTGACGACCTCTCTTACCCAGTCTCATGGGATGGGCATCCAGATCCCTGAGTCGGACTGTGATGGAAGACCAGGCTCTGTAACCCCCACTACATTAGGCCTAGACCAGACTACTCCCCCCCTCCCCTCCCTCCCCTCTGTGGTAGGGTCGAACCCCAAGCCCCAGTGGAGACCTCGTCCCCTGGCACAGTTCACTCTCATTACAACTACTGCGCCTTTTAACCCCTCTCTCTGGCGGTTCTCAATGCCGTTCCGCACGATCCCCTTGTAGTGAGTAGATTATCCCAATAATATACTCGCTCCAAATAGAGTGTTAATATTCCTGTCAACCTTTGGAGATGAATGAGGTGAGGCGTTGCCCGGGCAACACGGTGAGGTGTTGCCCGAGCAATATAAGCAGCAAGAATAGCAAACATTAACTAGTCTACTTTCAAGTGTGGTCTAGAGCAGACACTTGCGAGATACTGTACCAACGCTCAGTGCGCTCAACTCACACCAACGTATCACCTGTGTACTTCTGTATATTCGACCAAATATATATATATAGTATCAAATATATATATAGTATCTTAGTGTCTGTGTTTATTTGTCACCATACTTTACGTAACCAAGAACCGTTACACCCTCCCAAACTGATTCGTACCATGCCTTGTTTGGTCCTGCTCATGTGTTACGGCCCTCTCGGGACGCAACGGGGTTCTTACTCTGATGTTAGAGGAAGATATATATCCGTTCCCAAGCCAGTAGTGGCTATCAAGGGATGTGATCCGTGACGCAAGTAACTTAAAGGGGGAAGGGAAAGAAAGTTAAGAACTTAAGATTATAATTCACCGTCACCAAATAAATAATATATAAAAGAGTGCACAGGGGGGAGGGGTATTAACACTATACAAGGGGATTATTCACACAATAGTCTTCTGCTGAAGACTCTGGATCCAGAAGCTAGGTGCTGAGTCCTCGGTGCTTTCTTCGTGGCCACACAACGAATCCTCTGAGAAGTTGAGCCTACCCTGGCCACAGGTCAGCCAAAAACACAGGTCCACTGGGGGCACCGCCGTGGAGGCCGTCAACCACAAATCCAGCCGGTCTGCTGGCAGGTTCCGGACCCGCAACGCTGGTCAGGCCACTCCACGAACGATATTAGGGTAACACCCTAGACAGGAGTCTCGTGTGATATCACAAATCACTCTCCTGTCCTCAGTACCCCAGTGGATAATCGTCTCCAACAGTCGGTCCCGGGTAATCCTTTTACTGCCACTCCACTGGCAGGCTAACACACCACAGTGTTCTTCCGGGGGGACGACTTCACAACTGCTGCAGCAAAGTACAAGGTATGGAGACGGCTGCCTCGGGTAGACTGACTCAACTTCCATCACAGCAGTCCCAGGTCGACTCTGTAAGCAGACACGTCATCACTAACAGGGACACTAAAACACCTCACTTACAGGCTCAGACACAAACGCCCACCTATCCACTCCATAGATGGCGCTGGTGTCTGAGCACCACCTCACCAGAGGTCAGCAGCGGCTGTGTTGTGAGCACTGAACAGGACTGGAAACTGGCCCTTGTGGCCGGTATTCGCCGTCCTCACCAGGTGTCGTCGTCCGTTTGGCGGGGGTTTCGGGAGCTGACCCACAGATGGCGCGGTCGTTACTGCTCCGTGCTCGGACGCTGGATCCGGGTTCATAACATCAT